>NC_012874.2:13248756-13296256 GCF_000003195.3 Sorghum bicolor
CCCCCCCCCCCCCCCCGCGTCTTCAGCGAGGCCATCCGCCGGGCCAAGTTCCCGACGCGATTTCGACAGCCCGCTAACATCACCAAGTACTCAGGAGAAACCAACAATGAGCTGTGGCTAGCGGACTACCGCCTAGCGTGCCAGCTAGGTGGAGCGGACGATGACTTGCTCATCATCCACAACTTGCCACTCCACCTGGCTGATTCGGCTAGAGCGTGGCTCGAGCATCTTCCTGAGCACATGATCCATGACTGGGCCGACCTAGTCAAGATCTTCGTCGGGAACTTCCAGGGCACATACGTGCGCCCTGGGAACTCCTGGGACCTCAGGAGCTGCCATCAGAAGCCCGATGAGTCCCTCCGAGACTTCATCAGGCGATTCTCCAAGCAGTGCACCGAGCTCCCCAACATTACAGACTCCGACGTCATCGGAGCCTTCATCGCCGGTATCACCTTGAAGGAGCTGGTACACGAGCTCGGTCGCAAGACCCCCACAAGCACCAGCCAGTTGCTCGACATCGCCACCAACTTTGCCTCAGGCGAAGAGGCGGTTGGTGCCATTTTCTCTGACGGCGCGGCCAAGGGGAAACAAAAGGCTGAGGCAGAAGAAGAAGGGTCGCAAGGGGAAGCAGGGTCAGTCGGACGACAACCTGGTCGCCACAGCAGATCGCAAGAACCCCAAGCGGGCTCCTGCTGGCCCCGGTCTCTTCGACGAAATGTTGAAGAAGCCATGCCCCTATCATAGGGGCCCAACCAAGCACACTCTCGAGGAGTGCACTGTCCTGCGTCGGTATTACACCGACATCATAGTCAAGGAGGGCGCTGAAGAGCCCCCCAAGGATGACGACCCTCAGGGAGAAGGCTTCCCCAAGGTCAAGAACTGCCTCTTGATCTTTGGGGGACGTACGGCTCGCCTCACCGCGAGTCAAAGGAAGCGTGAACTCTGGGAAGTTTGCGTAGTCAGCACAGCCACGCCCTCATACCTTAAGTGGTCTGAGAGCACAATCACGTTCGATAGGCAGGATCACCTGGATCGGATCCCCAACCCCGGGAGCTATCCACTGATCATCGACCCCATCATCGCCGAGACTCGACTCACCAAGGTGTTGATGGACGGAGGCAGCGGCCTCAACATTCTTTACGTCGATACTTTGGCCCTCATGGGGATCAGAAAGTCTCGACTAAGGAATGATGCATCACCTTTCCATGGAGCGGTGCCGGGACATCGCGCCCATCTCCTCGGGCAGATCGATCTGCCCGTCTGCTTCGGGACCCTAGACAACTTCAGACGGGAGGTCCTCACCTTCGACGTGGTCGGGTTCCCAGGAACCTACCACGCAATCCTGGGATGACCATGCTACGCCAAGTTCATGGCCGTCCCAACTACACCTACCTCAAGCTCAAGATGCCAGGGCCAAACGGCATCATCACCGTCAGCACGACGAGCCAGCACGCCTACCAGTGCGACATCGAGTGCATCGAGCAGGCCGAGGCTCTGGCTGAGTCTCTGCCTATCCTCACTGGCCTCGGCAACGGTGACCAGGACATCCCCGACCCCAAGCGTCATGCCGGGAGCTTCGAGCTAGCAAAGTAGACCAAGCTCGTCTTCCTCGACCCTAGGACCTCTGAAGGCAGGGTGTTGAGGATCAGCTCAAGCCTCGACCCCAAATAGGAAGCAGTGCTCATCGACTTTCTCTGCGCAAATGCTGACATATTTGCGTGGAGTCCCTCGGACATGCCTGGCATACCGAGGGAAGTCGCCGAGCACTCCTTGGACATCCGAGCCGGCTCCAAGCCCGTGAAGCAGCGCCTGCGCCGATTTGACGAGGAGAAGTGCCGAGCCATCGGGGAGGTGATCCACAAGTTGCTGGCGGCCGGATTCATCAAGGAGGTATTCCATCCCGAGTGGTTAGCTAACCCTATACTAGTCAACAAGAAAAAATGGGAAGTGGAGGATGTGTGTAGACTATACTAGTTTAAATAAAGCATGTCCGAAGAATCCCTTTCCATTACCTCGTATCGACCAGATAGTTGACTCCACTACGGGATGTGAAATTTTATCTTTTCTTGATGCTTATTCCGGTTACCACCAAATCAAGATGAAAGAGTCCGACCAGCTTGTGACTTCTTTCATCACCCCTTTTGGAATGTTTTGCTAACGTAACCATGCCTTTCGGCCTTAAAAACGCAGGGGCTACATACTAGCGATGTATGCTCTAGGTCTTCGGGGACCTCATAGGCAAAACGGTAGAGGCCTATGTAGACGACATCGTTGTCAAATCCAAGAAGGCAAGCGGTCTTGTGGCCGACCTGAATGAAACATTTCAATGCCTCAGGGCCAAGGGGATCAGACTGAACCCCGAAAAATGCGTTTTCGAGGTCCCCCAAGGCATGCTCCTCGGATTCATTGTGTCTGAGCGAGGGATCGAGGCCAACCCTGAAAAGGTCTCGACCATCACAAACATGGGCCCAATCCGTAACCTAAAGGGAGTACAGAGAGTTATGGATGCCTGGCTTCCCTCAGTCATTTCATCTCTCGCCTTGGAGAAAAAGGACTACCTCTGTATAGGTTACTTAGAAAATCCAAGCACTTTTCGTGGACCCCCGAGGCCTAGGAAGCCCTCGACAAGCTCAAGCTTGGCTCACAAACCCTCCCATTTTGGTACCCCCCGCCGAGTGGGAACCATTGCTCCTTTACGTCGCGGCCACTGATCAGGCGGCCAGCATAGCTATCGTGGTCAAAAGGAAGGAAGAAGGGCACGCCCTACCGGTCCAAAGGCCGGTGTACTTCGTCAGTGAGGTACTATCCGACACAAAGACCCGATACCCCCAAATCCAAAAGCTACTCTACGCAGTAGTCTTAGCCCGACGCAAACTCCGCCATTACTTTGAGTCCCATCCAGTCTCGGTAGTATCATCTTTTCCCCTGGGGGAGGTGATTCAGAACCGGGAGGCTAATGGCAGAATTGCCAAATGGGCTATAGAGCTTATGGGTGACGGGATCACCTACGAGCCTCGGAAAGCTATAAAATCCCAAGTTCTAGCGGATTTTGTAGCTGAGTGGACGGGAACTCAACTCCCTCCACCCCAGATCCAGCACGAGTGCTGGACCTTATACTTCGTCGGGTCGTTGATGAAAACCGGGGCCGGCGTTGGCCTTGTCTTCATCTCGCCCCTCGGGGTAAGGATGCGTTATACAATCCGACTCCATTTCCCCTCCTCAAACAATGCGGCGGAGTACGAGGCCCTTGTCAATGGTCTCCATATCGCGATCGAGCTTGGGATCGAGCGGCTTGACGTCTGAGGCGACTCCAGACTCATCATCGACCAAGTCATGAAAGAGTCCAGCTGCCAAGACCCCAAGATGGACGCGTACTGCAAAGCAGTCCGGTGCCTGGAGGAAAAGTTTGACGGCCTCGAGCTTAACCACGTGTTAAGAAAATACAACGAGGCCGCCGACGCGCTCGCCAAAATGGCATCCGAGCGGGCCACGGTCTCCCCAGATGTCTTCATCAGCGACCTCTATAAGCCTTCCGTCGACTATAAAGATGACGGGGGCTCAGATCAACCCCCAGTCGGCTCAGGTATCGATCCCGAGGTCTCCGCGGCTCATGAGCAGGAGGCCATGGACATCAAGTCCGAGCCCCCTGCGCCAGACGACTCGCCAGACTAGTGCTACCCCTTGCTACAATGTCTCGTCGACGGCACTTTGCCCTCAGACCAGGCTGAGGCACGGCGTGTGGCTCGTCGCGCCAAGACTTTCCTCCTTCTCAAGGGAGAGATGTACAAGAGCAGCCCCTCGGGCATTCTTATGCGCTGCATCCCACGTCAGGAGGGAATCAAGCTCCTGGAGGACATACACTCGGCGGCTTGTGGCCACTACGCTGCGCCTCGAATGCTAGTAGGAAATGCCTTCCGACAAGGCTTCTACTGGCCCACCGCCGTGGCTGATGCCATGGAGATCGTGCGGACCTGTGAGGGATGCCAGTTCTACACTCGGCAGATTCATCTCCCCGCTCAGGCTCTGCAGACGATTCCCGTCACCTGGCCCTTTGCTGTCTGGGGTCTCGACCTTGTTGGGCCTCTACAAAAAGCGCCCGGGGGCTTCACCCACTTGCTTGTCACAATCGACAAGTTCTCCAAGTGGATTGAGGTCCGACCCATCACAAGGATTAAGGCCAAACAAGCAGTGCTGTTCTTCACGGATATCATCCACCGATTTGGAGTGCCCAACTCCATAATCACTGACAACGGCACATAGTTCACCGGGCGAAAATTTCTGGAGTTCTGCGACAGGCACCACATACGTGTGGACTGGGCGGCAGTCGCTCACCCAAATACCAATGGTCAAGTGGATCATGCCAATGGCATGATCCTCTAGGGTCTGAAGCCCAGAATCTTCAACCGACTGAACAAGTTCGGAAAAAGATGGCTCAAGGAGCGATCGGCCGTAATCTGGAGTCTAAGGACTTCCCCAAGCCGAGCCACAGGCTTCACCCCGTTCTTCATGGTCTATGGGTCGGAAGCCGTCCTCCCCATGGATCTAGAGTATGAGTCCCCAAGGGTACAAGCCTACGACGAAAATAGCTGCAAGACGTTCCAAGAAGACGCGCTGGACCAGCTGGACGTAGCCAGAGACGTAGCCCTCCTACACTCCGCCAAGTACCAGCAGGCCCTCCGCCGATACCACGCGCGACGAGTCTGAGGCTGAGCCTTTCAAGTCGGCGACTTGGTGCTGAGGCTCAGGCAAAGTAACAAGGGTCGTCACAAGCTCACGCCTCCCTGGGAAGGACCCTTCGTCCTCGCCGAAGTCCTCCGACCCGACACTTACAAGCTCGCCAACGAAGCAGGGGAGGTCTCCAAGAACGCGTGGAACATAGAACAGCTACGTCGCTTCTACCCTTAGAATTTTGTAAAGATATCCATTTGTTCATCACCTCAAAAGAATAAATGAAAGATCAAATTATATGCTTGCTTCTTTTTTGAGAGTAAGCCTCGGATCTGATTTGCAGAATCCGAGCCTCCCTCGGGGGCTACACGGGGGGAACCCCCTGTGGCAACTCTGAACCTTTTTTCCTTTTTTCACGAAAGTCAAAACACCCCGACCCAAGGTCTTTCTTTCATTTCCTAAAAGAATTTAAGAAACCGCAGATCCATCCCCTAAACATTAAGGCGTGAGCTCGAGGAAAGATCCGCGCCCACGGGCAAGGACGACCTCTACTCACCCCTTAGGATCAGGGGACGGATCCGGACTTCTAAAAATTACCAAGGAAAAAGGAAAAGGACTAAGGCTCGGGACGTTCTGACTAATGCAGACCCTAAGAGGCTCACCCGACACCGCGCTGCCGAGGTCGGGTCGGCACAAGTAAAAAGATAACAAAGGACACAAAGGAAATCTTAAAAGAAACAAACATATAAACATTCTCAACATCAATGTTTCATATAGAAAATAAGGCCCACCGGCCTTCTATGTTCACAAAAAGAAAAAAACTAACTAAAGGGCCTTATTGCCCTGCTTGCCTAGGTCCCTGCGCCGAGGGGGGGAAGCTCCACCTCAGCGTCGAAGAAGGCAGCCAGGGCGTCTCCCGGGGCGTCCGTGGCGTCTCCAAGCTTCTGCAGCTCCTCATGGGCCTCCACATTGTCATCAGGGAGGACGTAGCCCTCACTAACCGCCGGCAAATCGATGTCGACATAGTGAGAGCTCACCATCGCCAGGGCTTTCTTTACCCCGGCATGGAGCGCCTCCCTCATCCTTTCCCTGGCCCGGGAGTAGAGAGCCTCGATCCGGCTCCACAGCGACGATCCCGAATCGCCCGCCGATACCCCGAGCCCCTCGCACGCCGAGGCAACCACGGCCTCCAGAGCCGAGCGGTCTGCGACCTCAGCGTCGAGGGACTTTTGCAAGGCGTCGGCGGCAGAGGCTGCCTTAGCCATCTTCTTCTCCAACTCTGTTGAAAAATAGAATGAAAAGAACATAAAAGTCAGGAAAACCAATCCAAATACAAAAAAAAGCCAAGGTAAAAGATGCAGTTCTTACCCTCGGCTCGCTTCTCATTTTCCGCCGAGCTCCGGTGCCAACAGGCCACCTCGCCCTGAGCCGCAGAGAGGTCGACCTGGGATTGGTTCAGGGCAAGGTTCTTCTTGGCGAGCAGAGCTTCTAGCCGAGCGACCTCACCCTTATACGCCTCAGCGGCGGCCCTCTGCTCTTGGGATTCCATGGTGAGGTCGCTAACCCTTTTTTGTAAGGGAGCAACACTCTCCCGGGCTTCCCGAGCCTCAGTAGCGAGGGCCAAGCACTTGTGCCGAATCTCGACAGACATCTCGCATTCTTTTGCGAGTTCCCCCTCGGCCACCTCCCTGTCAGCCTTCTCATTTTTGCAAGCTACCCAGGCGTCCCGTTCCCTGCGGAGAAAAACTGACTTCTCCAGGGACGTAGCCTTGAGCGTCTGCAAGATTGGAGATTGCACAGGAAGTCGGTACTACAATACAAAACAAAAAACATCTCACGACAAGGAAGGAAGTCTCACCTGGGCTAGCTTGTACATGTCTCGGCTCATGAGCTCAGACGCTCGGTTGATGGCCTCGACACTAGCATGTCCGCACGCGTCCAGACCCTGCCAGAGGTAAGCCTCCGATGGGTCATCCAGAACAAATCTAGCCCTTCCCTCCGTGTCATTAAGGTCAGGCCATACCACGGGGCTCTTGCCCCACGGGACGTCGCCTTCTCCTCCCGCTGTGGGAGCCTCGGGTCGGGCAGGGCCCTTCCCGTGGGGACCTTCGAGAGGCGCCGCACTAAGCGCCACGATGGCCTGGCCCTCCTCGGTCTGCTCGGGCCGAGCCAGAACCCCCAGATCGGCATCCCCTGAAGGGGGAATAGCCCCGAGGGCCAGGACCGTCGCCTCTGACTCTTAGGGCCTCGGCATCCCCACCTCCTTCGCAGGGGGATCCGGCGTCTTCCCCCCCCCGTCTCCTGCCCTCCTTCACCGTGGGGGAGCTCCCCCTCCTCGCGGCTCAGGGGGGCGGCGACTTGGGCCTCGCCGACCCAGGGGTCAACTGCGCCCCCCTCTTCATGGCCTTCAGGGGTGCGAGCCCCACCGAAGCCACCTTGTACTTTCGGCTGATGAGAGGATAACACCAGTTAGAAGAAAGAGAAAAACAAAAAATCAAAAGAAAGATGAGAAAACCTACACATACATTGCTCAGGGGGCAGCCTTCTTTTGGGAGCTTGGAGCTCCCTAGGGGCCTCCCGAAGTGCCCGGGGCCGTCGGATGGACCCCCGTCTCCCCAGCGGTTGGCGCGTGGGCTTTGACGGTAGTCTCGGCCCGCGACGCCTCTGCCGAGCCTCCCGCATCCGCCCCGGACACTGGACGGGGCTCAGTCGGGCCCTCCGGCGCCACCGACAGTGGGGGCGTTTCGGATCCGCCCCCTGGCGCCCTTTCCCCCTCCTGGGGACCCGAGAGGACAGAGCCCTCTCGTGGGGCGCCGTCCTCTTCGTCATCCACGATTATATGTGGGGCGGTCCGCCCGCCCCCCGGTGCTTGGGACCCCTCGGGAGCCTCCGACCCCCCTCGGGCCTTCGACCCCTCCGGGATCTCGATCCCCCTACCGACAGGGGGGATCACGTCGTCCTCCTCCGCCTCAAGCTCGTCGAGCCAATGTGCATTGTCTCCCCTGCCTTCTATCTCCGAGACCGAAGTCTTGGGAGAGTCGGGCGGAGGGAGCCCCGCCTTCTCGGCCTCGCGGTGGTTTTTGGCAGAGATCTCGCGGCGCTGCGCCTTCCTCATGCTCTTCGCCTTCTGCGCCTCCTTGGCCTTGTTTTGTTCCTCATTCCGGGCCCAATTCTTCGCCCGGAGCTCCTTGTCCTCTGGGACTGGGGGAAGGGAGTCCTTGACAATCCCCATCCCCTGCAAACGAGCAGCAATCAGGGCTAAGGTGGGAAGGAAAAGCAACAAGTGCTAAATCAAAAACAAAAACGGCATCTTACCAGAGAAATGTAGCCCTTTTCGGGGCGCATTGGCACCACTCGGGAGTCCTTCAGGTCCGGGTGCGTGGTCTTAGAGACCCGGGCGGCTATATCCGATGCCGACACCGGCGCCTCCAGCATCCTCATCCCGACCCAGGGGACATCCCGGGTCATCTCAAACCTGAATGCCCGCTGCTGCACCAGCGGGAGCAGGCTCCTCTTGTGGAACGCCGTCACCACCATGGCCGCAGTGACCCTGGCATCACGCAGGTTCTCGAGCCCCGAAAGAAGGGGGCCGAGCCTCTTCTGCTCTTCCGCAGGGGCGCCCCACGCCCACTTCTGGGGGCACTTAGTCACCATCTTCCCGGTGTACTCCGGGAGCAGCCCGCCGTCGTTCCGGAGGTAGAACTATCCGTTCTGCCACCCCCGGTTCGACGAGGGCATGGCGCTCCAGATGTACTGGTGGGACCGGCCGGCAGGAGTTCCGAACCTCCAGTCTAGGAACGACAGGAAACAAACCACATAACCTGGAGGCGAGTTTGGCTCCCTGTCGCTCACCGGGGGAGCGATCCACTCCGGCGACCCAACACCAGTGATGGGGCGGAGGACCCCACCCTTCACGCGCGCCTCCAGCGCGGACCATGTCACGTTGCTGGTGGGCAACGCATCATCGCCGGCCATGGCTGCGAGCAGAGTGAGGAGCTTGCGGGATGGAGTGGAGAAGACAACGACAAGGAGAGTAGGAGGCAAGAGCTTTTTTGCGCGAGAGCAGGAGGAAAGAAATCAAAGCCCCCACGGCTGCTTTTATAGAAGGAGCGAGCTGCGGCCGCACCTCTCGCACAGAAAATCAAGGGGGAAAAGAGCAACCGTCGCCCGCTCCCTGACCAGGTGAAAAATTCGAAGCGCCAACTTCTCCTGATTCTCACGCCCGCCGCACGCGCGCATTAATTTCGCAGGTGAAACGTCGCATCCGGTCAGGGCACAACGACACGGCCGTTTCGACTCCTCACACGAGTCGCCTCAAAAGGGGGCGCCCTAAAAAGTTATGTCAGGGTGGTTCCTTCTAGGGCAAGCTGCGCTCGACCCCCTGCTGACTAAAGTCACAGGGCGGCCTCGGTCGGGCGCGGATTCCGTCTCGCCCGACCCCCTGCTGACCCCGAGCAAAATTGCAAGGCGGTTTCCATTAGCCGCAGATGCCATTTCGCCCAACCCCGATACTATAATCAAATCTAAAAACCTTTCGAGGTAAAAATCCTCAGGCCACAGCCACCTACGTTCCAGAGGTTGCGAGACTGACCTGCAAAGCGGGTTCGAACAGACGCCTCAGGATGACCGAGCAAGGGATGACTGAAGATGAGCACAATAGAGGCCATGGTCCGAGCCCCTCAGGGGGTCGGCGCATCTTTGCCAGTCGTATCCGAGACCCATGCAGGTGTCACACGAGTGGGATCCCATCGAGGGAGGCACCAAGCCCTCGGAACCTAGCGAACGGTTCCGACATCCACCGTGACTGCCCTTGGGTATTTTGAGATGTGCCCATAAGGCCACTAGCCGACCTCTATCGAATGGGACTCGGACATCCACTTGGATTTACCCGCTTGCAGCTCCCGGGGAACGTCGATACTCGCCCATCGAGGGTAGTACGGCGCTACCCACCCCTCCTCCGAGCGAAAGAAAGAATGAGGGACGTAACTACAAGACGAGAAAGAACCTGATCGACCCTTGTGGGGAAAGGGCTCGGGGGATTCCTCGCATGATGGGAACAGGCACTACGTGTAAAGACCACGCAACCTATCCCTCAAGTACTCCCGACTACAACACTCAGGGGTAAAAGCCTTTGAAGGAATAACACCATTCCTCCAAAAGGCTCGGGGGCTACACCCGGTGGGTGCGCTCGCGTGCACCCTCCGAAGAAAATAAAAAAGCTCCGAGTCAACAAAATTGTCCCTTAAAAAGAGAACCTTTGAAAGGGTTCCATCACCCCTTCAAAGGCTCGGGGCTACTGTTGGGTACCATAAAAAGGGATACCCAAATTAGAATAATAAAAATTGCAAAAGACAAAGCAAACCATCCGCGATCACCAGGGCGCGGGCCCCGGCTCGTCTGACTCCTTGGCCTCGGGCACAAGCCACGGCTCGCCCGACCCCTTGACCTCGGGCGCAAGTACCGCCTCGCCCGACCCCCCTTGGCCTCGGGCGCAAGTTCCGCCTCGCCCGACCCCTTTAGGGCTCGGGCGCCAACACCGCTTCGCTCGGGCCCCCATCACAGAGCAAGGCTTCCAACGCACGGCGCCCGTGCCCACGATGTGACGGACGCAGTGACCCCCATACCACCGCAGGGCATGGTGGCGACTATTCCAGCCACCCCGGCCACTGTAGCCTTACCTCTTTCACAATGCAACCTTACCTCTTTCACTGTGGTGTACCGCCTCACAGTAAAAGAGGAATGGGAGAGATTAACCAGTGTCACTATTAGCTGTCTTCTCCCACTGTTACAGGACAAGCTGTAGTATCACCAATCCGACCCCCACGACTTCAAGAGGGCTCGGCGACCCTCCACAGGAGTAACCATACTGTCAACCATTCCTCAAGGACGGGATGGGCAAGTCTCAACAGGGTCGGGGCTGTAGCCTCACCACTCACCAGAGGAAAATCACTAGTCACACATGTAAAACCTTGTGTCCCCCTTGAGACTATAAAAGGGGAGCCAGGGCTCAAAACCAAGACACAGCCGAGCAACACACAAACACCACAACTCTAGGGGAGTTCACACAGAGTAGCAAACGGCGCTCTGTCCACCACACAAAGCCGAGAATTGGGACTTAGCCCTCTCTCGCAACCTGCTTGTACACCCCTACTACAAGCACCTTTGGGTGCAAGGCAATACAGACCCATAATCTCACACTGGACGTAGGGCATCCTTAGCCCGAACCAGTATAAACTCTCTGTGTTCCACTTGCATCACCATCCGGGTTAAGGAGACATGCATACTTATACTCGTTTGTGTCTAGACGACGAGTCTAGACGCCGACACTATCCTTTTATAAATACTTGTTATTATTTTAATTTATATATGTAGTAGGATTCATAATTATTGTTTCATATGTGATTATGTTGTATGGAAATATATGTATGTATTATTTGTGTCTATCCTTTTATAAATACTTGTTATTATTTATCGTTATATATGTAATAGGATTTCTGCGATGAGTTCTCCGCACAAGGACGAAGCACTGCAGTCCCAACCCATGGAGCAAGTAGAAGGGTCATCCCAGCCTATGGAACAAGATCAAGAGGTCACCCTAGGGTCAACCCACCCCACAAAGCAAGTAGAAATGGCGAAGCATCAAGATCGTCATACGAACAAGAAGCTAGCGATGACATGGAGCCTCTAAAAGTGAGCAAGACTCGTCGTGAATTAGCACGTGACCCCGATTACAATCCAGAAGCCGATGAGGTAAATTAGAGACATTCACGATTTCATGTAATTAAATGATTTCTATTCATAGTTTCTACATATAAATACGTCCATGATTCACATGTCTATACTCAGGAGGCAATGTCTCAGTTTAGAGAGATGATGTCTCAGGAGGAATTAGCACACGAAGACGCACCGAAACCGACGACTGCGACGACGAGCACTGTGAGGCCATGTCAGTCCAGGAAAAGGAAGCGGCTAGGTTTGAAACGAGGCGAGAGTGGGTGGAACCAATTTCCAGATGACACATGCCATCACAGATGTGAGCCCTATCAGACAACCCCTAGCTCCAGAGGAGGCCCTACCCAAGTACAGAAACACAATTGGTTTCTGTGTGAGGGACATTCTTGATATCACAATTAAGAAAATTTGGGATACGATGAAGACGAGGTTCCAGTTTCCTAGGAACATGCCAGATGATCTAGTGAAGGCATATACAATGAAGCAGTGTGCGGTTAGTTTCCGAAATTGGAGGTCGGAGATGAATGTCAAGTATGTAAAGATAGCGATGGATCCGACAACCAAATACAAGATTTCTAAAGGGCAATGGGCTGTTTTTCTAGAGCAGAGGAATGACTCTAACTTCTTAGCTCAGAGCGAAGCCAACTTCTAGCTCGCAAAGAGGAACAAGTACCACCACTATCTAGGCATAGGTGGTTACCAGCACCAAGTTCCAAAATGGAGTCAAGAAGAGGCTACGAAGAAGGCAGTAGGGTTGCCAGTGCTGTCCAAGCAAGTCGGTGAAAGGTCCACGAATTGGATCCATGATCGGAAACCAAAGGAAACTGAGATGGGTGTGTCCTTTGAAGACCCAATGCTTGATGAAGCAATGAAGAGCATCTTTGCAGTGGCAGGCATGAAGAAGGAAAGCAAGTTCACGCCAAGAAGGGAGAGGGACATCCTGAGTGTTGGCCTCGGTAACCCCGAGCATCCTAGCCATGTTCGAGGCATCTCATCCAAAGAAGGATGGAAGGATGCATTCGGCCCTCAGTGGAAAAATGAGTATAAGAAACGTGATCGGTACAAGGAACAAATGGAAACTTATTTTCACGAAGAGGCTAAGAAAGACTTCTAAGAGATGATGGGGAAGTTGCTAGAAAACCCTCCTCTTGAGTTGATGCAGAAACTAGCGAGTGCCGTGCCAAATCAACAGATCAGCACTCAAGCTCCCCAAATGCAGCTAGTCCCAGTGGTGTCATAACCGTTGGTGGCACAGAGTGAAACAATCATTCCAAGTAGTGTCGCATCTACGGCAAACAAGGATCACTATCCAGTTGACAACATTGTTACTTCTATGCCTTGCTCCGTAGTCATAAGATATGGGATTAACAATCATCGTACAAGGGAAGTAGCCATGGGCAAAGCGATCCCAGGATGACCTAAATACCATGGTGCTAACATTCCTAAAAACTACTACAGGGTAGAGGTATTTACCGTGGTCCAACGATACGAGGACGAGATTCTAGACATCCCTGGTCATGAGGACATTGTGAAACTCGGATAGGTGATAAACAATTTCATCCTTTGGCCTCGGAGGGACGTGCAACTGAGGGTGCCACCACCACCCTCTCAAGAGATGCCACTCACCAGGAGTCGTCAGCTCATGTCGATCCTCTTCCTAACCCATCGCCTTCACCTCCCCAGTCTATTCCTGACCCACCAGAATCACCTCTCCATGTTTTCCGTGTCCATCAACCATCTCCTCTCCATGATCTTTCTACCCCACAGTCAACACAATCTCCACCAGCATTCAATTCCACCCCTTCCCCACAACTCGAAGATCTAGAACCAAGAAGTGAGCCACCAAAGGTGTCAAACAAGAAATTTCTTATACCCAAGTTGATTTCACCATATGAGCCAAAGAAAAAATCAGCTGGGCAAGTGAGATTTTTGTCAGGCATTGCTACGAAACACATAGTAGAAGAGCATGAGATTTCTGAGCTAGCAAAGACAGAGGTGTCGGCGCCTAAGGTCATAACTCCTGGCAAATTCAAGGTGCCAAATGCAGAAGACTACAAGCATATCCCTAAAAGTTATGTGTGGGGAAAGCCTCTACTCAGTCGGGCCAAACTTTTGAAGAAACTAAGTGGTATAAAAAGGTTTCATGACTGGTACATGAGAGCCTCTTCTGCTGGCATCGACACCATCAGCATGTGCATACCACAAATAGCATTTCTCAGCTAGAGTACTGACAAATGCATGCTTATATTCGATGACATGTGGGCACTGATGAACCACGAGATGCTAGATGTACAGATCGTAATGACATTTGCATTGTAAGTTTTACATAGTTACACACAATGTAGTTGCATCAATTTTCAATATCTGACATGCTTGAGCCTTGCAAAATGTTATATGATCAACAAGATTTGTATTTTGGTTTGGACTTTTAATTATTGTGTAGAAGAAAGGAATGGCTATCTCTGCCCAATAGATATAGCTGAAGATCGGCACACATTCTGAATCAGGAATGCCAGCACAAAGTTAAAGGGTTTGGAAGGTGCAGAACGGGATGAGAAACTCTGAAAGTTGAAACTTGATTATGAAGCCAAATATGCCTTCTACATTGGACATTCACTAATAAAGTTTCAAGATAGGAAAGCGGTAGTGGCCCCGTACCACTTTGGGTAAGTGTGAGTTTACAAATATCTATTTAAACTATTCCAATGCACAAATGCATCATGGATTTAATTTGAGCAGGAACCACTAGATATGCTTCATCATTTATCTCAAGGAGGGAAGGGTGTTGGTACTAGACTCCGCAGATTACCCGAAAGAAAGCTATGCTCCTTTATCAAACTGCTAGAGCTGTAAGTCAAGCTATGCATGCATACTTAAGCATAGTGAGAGTTTGAGAATAACATGGTGATTCTATTTGAGATCATAGGGCATACAAGTTCTATAAGATAAATCATGGAAAGTGCGAGTCCAACAGACTAGGGCAGCCATTGGAGGTTATACATAACTGGCCAGTACGTAAAAAAATTTACTCTTATGAATACAAATCATACACATAGGACCACGGTTGCAACTATAATTAAATAACCACTCTCCTGTTATACAGTGCATGAAGCAACCACCCTTATCTGTCCTCTATGGCTACTATGTGTGCGAGAACATGAGAGAGAATGAACGATATGAAAGGAACCCTACCAAGGTAATATAAGTAATAGTCCATTATACAGTTCAGATATTAAAGTTGGAAGTCATAAAATATATAATGTTTATAAACTTTCATTGTATGTATATAAGCAAGGGACGGTGGAGCGTATGGACGAACGTGCTTTGGACAACATAGTTGAGGACATCTGCTCGTTCCTCATGAAGCATGTCATTCCACGTGAAGGCAAATATCAAGATGATGAAAGCCAATTATCCAGGCCACAGTTCCGGGTGCTAACAGAGAACATAGTTGTTTGCTATTGAAGGTTATATCTCTTATATTAAGTATGTTATATACTAAGCATTGACTATTGATATTACCTCTATTTGTAGCTATATGTGAGATTTGACTTTCTGGTCTCACATATAGTGTGTATCTGGTTTTGTTCTTAAAACCGGGTGCTACACGATATGAAGTGCATGTGATAGTTTAGTGACTTAAAAAAGTTGATGATCAGGTGGCTAGGGTTTAAACAGGGTCACGTGGGAGCCATCTAGATGGCCAGCAGGCAACGGTCAGTAGGTTGGGGCTGCATCCGATTAGTTTGATCGGCATGTCTAGTCAGCTTGGGCATAGCCCAAACCGAGAGCGAACAGCTCCATTTCTTTGGGGGCTCTATAAATAATGTTTGGCTAGCTCCAAGGGATTACTCCTTGCGCTCTGACATTCTTGATATCCTTGTGAACCTTAGCAAACACCTCTCACTCATCTTCATCATTAATTCATCATCATAGTGAGATTCGGAGTGATTCCATGTGTATTTGCTTGAGTGATTGGATTTAATGGCACTTGGGGATCGTTTGAGTTGCGGAATTCTTGTTACCCTTGGTGGTTTCTACCACCTAGATGGCTTGTAGCAATGGTGGAGGTCCAGCATATGTTGGCGATTGTTCGTGGCTGGCTCTGATGATCTTGTGAGGGGTTCTTCGGCTTATTCTGTGGTAGAGCACCAAAAGCCGCTCTAGTACATTGCACGTGTCATTGAGCTATCTCGCTTGTGAGTAGGTTCTTATGATGTCCTATGTGAGGACGAGGTTCGTGTTACACCTCTTAGCCGCTAGACCACCAAGTGTTGGTCGACACAAGGGGGACTAGCATGATAAAAAGCACGTGAACCTCAGGAGAAAAATTGTGTGTCTCTTGTCATCTTTCGTATTCTCTCGGTGATTGGATTGTCTACTCGTTGATTGGTTCACTCAATCCTCTCTTTCTTCCCACAAACTAGTGTAGCTTGCTCTTTTGTTTATAAACTTTAAGTAGCTCACTAGTGTAAGTAGAGACATAACCTTTGATTGACATAGTGATTATAGCAATTAGAAATACTTGGATAGGTGGCTTTGAACCCTCTTGTAGAGCTAGAGCAAAAAGCTTCACTTTGTTATTATCTAACTTATGTTCTAGTGTTTTGTAGTTTTTATATTATGCTATTCTGGTGGGTGCTGCCATGGGTGAAAGGGAGAGATGAGGGAGGCACAGAGGTAGAGAGAGGCATCGACTTTGGGTTAAGAGAGCACTGGGGAGGGAGAGGGTGTGGGGAATAGGGAGGGGTGTGGGAGCGAGAGGGTGAGGAGGAGTCAGAGGGAGAGCACCACTCTTAGTCTCGGTTGACGAGGCTGGGGGATGGAGAGGAAGAACTTCCTCTATTTATATGAAGATGGCTATTAGGACTCACCTGGGCCTGTTGGGCCTCACCTTTATAGAGACGGGCTTTATAGAGTGTCCGCCTCTAAAAATAGATTTGTAGAGGTGGGTAGCTTAAGACAACCATCTGCAAAAATATGTCATTTCTGAAGACGGTTGTCTTTAGGCGTCCGCCACTATAAATCGATTTTACGAGGTGGGCACATAATGAAGGCTATCGAGCCTCGGCCCTTTTTATGGCAAGCTTTATAGTGTGCCCACCTCCGAAAATAGATTTATGGAGGCGGGTAGTTGTCTTAAGGCGCCGGCCTCCGTTAATCGATTTTACAAGGTGTGAAAACATGACCGCTTACTTTAATAGCCCAGCATTTTAGGTAGCAATTGGGTTTTGTGTCCACCTCCATTAATGTTTGGGCACTACCTCCTAAAATCATTTCGGTAGTAGTGATTAACCGAGACCTTTGAACAGAGGTAGTAACAATAGCCGCCTCCATAAATTGTTTTTGCCTGCCTCCAAAAAGATTTTTGTATTAGTGGAGGTAGTATGCAATGATACTACTTAGGCCCTGTTTAGATCCAAGGTGATTATAATAATTATCTAAAAAATAATCTAATTGTTCTCCAAACAGGAGATTATAAGGTAGACTATTGTAATCAAAACAACATAGTACCATAACCATATAATCCACCTTGAACCTGCTTTTTGTCACTTGAACACTACAAGAACAATCCACTACAATTATTCAGCAATTAAAACACTCAGATTATTATATATAGTTCATAATTCAGGATATAAGAAGCATATGTATAATCTAAATAATAGTAATCCAACTATGATCAAAAAGGGCCTTGGCACACCAGGCAGGAAGGGAGGAAAACCAGAAATTCGGGTTCTTCTCTATCGTACTGTTGCACGTACTAATGACAAGAAAATATATCTATTCGAAGAGAATCATTGTTTGGTTGAAGACTTGCTTTGTTCTGTATTGTATTATGTTCTTTTGGTCATCACTACATGCTTAGACTTACCACCAGCTTTTTATTGAAACGATTTTTAGAGGCATCATATTTTTTTCTAGAGGTCTTTATAGATGACCCTAGGCATCCTTAGGCCTTATTTAGTTTGTAATAAATTTTGGTTTTGGCTACTATAGCACTTTTGTTTTTATTTGACAATTATTGTCTAACCATAGACTAATTAGGCTCAAAAGATTCATCTCGCAAATTACAGGCAAAGTGTGCAATTAGTTATTATTTTTATCTATATTTAATGCTCCATGCATGTGCCATAAAATTCGATGTGACGGAAAATCTTAAAAAGTTTTTTGAATTCTATGTGAACTAAATAAGGCCTTAGTACATTTTTTGAGGCAGCTAGGATTGCTAACCGCCTTTGAAAATGGACTCCATTTTTAGTAGAGGTAGTTGGAAATCCTGCCGTCTCTAAGAGCATCTCTAAGCGATTTTCATATTTTGTTCCCCAAAATATAGTGTTTGTCAACTCCTAATTTAGTATGAGGAGGAAAAAAAGAAATCATCTCCAAGAGTTTCCTATCACTACAAGAAATTCCCTTATACATGACGGTTTACTTTCGTCACAGACAAGAGAAAATGCGTCACAGTTAACTCATGATGACGATCATGAAAAACGTCATGTATCCCGCGTCATACATTTGTTGGGGCAAAGTGGACCGTCACAGATTGGTTTTTTAGTTCGTCATGGATGAATTGGTCAGCAACAATAGGAATAAGCTATGATGACGAAAAAAAAGTCACAATTCATTTGCCATGTCAGCTATAGGCATGTCATTTGGTGATGTTTGATCTGACATGGCTTCCACCTTGCCACATCATCAATAGACTCTTTATGGCCCATTTTGACCAATTAGGCCCATGTTTTGTGTAGTTTTTTAGTTAGACCCATATTACAGTAGGTACTATTGGGCTAGTCCAGTTTCATAGTAGAATTGGCCCATTGTGGACCATAACATAACAGAAATTTAAATTTAAATAGACGCCAGTTTTAAATTTAAATTGACAGGACATTAAAATTTAAATTCACACTATTCAGATCATCACAGATCAAAGCCAGATACATATAAATATACCATCACATAAATAGGCAGAGGTCCCATTATCTATCTAAATATCCAGCATAGCTGTCAATTACATATAAAATTTGGCATACTACAAGGATGCATCAGAGCTTACAAAGTTCACAGAACATGCATAAGACCTTACATAAGTTTACAGAACTGCACAGGTCAAAGACCATGCATATGTTCAAACAAAAGGGCATGTTGCCAGAACATTGCATGAAGGCAAGTTACTGTGTTCAAACAAAAGATCATGCATCCATCAACAAAAGAATCATCGACCAACATAGGTGCACCAGCTGGGAACCAAGACAACATTAGTGCATTGCTTGGCATCCTGGAACCATGGACATCAAAGTTTTGATAAGTGCATCAATGTCAGCTTGCCTTTTCTTCGACTCCTCTTCTTGCTTAGTCCTAGCTGTTTCTGATTCCTGAAATTTCTTCATCATTTCTTCCATTTGTTGTTGTTGAGCCTTGACAACCTCCCTAAGATCACTTGATGTTTGTTTCTCCACCACCAGTTCCTGTTCTAAGTCTCGCTCAGCAACGACCAATTTGCTAGCTGAGCTTCTGACCCCCACATTTACGAGAAACTTGTTCTTCTTTGTTTTCTGAACAAGAGCCTCAGACACCACATCAGTCACATCCTTCGGTTCAACAGCATCATCTATAGGTTCATTCAGCATCTCCTCCATTTCAACCTAGCAGTGGAGGAGACCGATAGCTCAATGATTATGACATAACTTAATGTATCATCTAGTTCCGAGCTTAATATGATTTTACTTACAATAAGAGATTGAACTGTAGGAGCAAACCCTTTCTTTTTGCTATAGTGCATCTCTTTAAATAGTTCCAGTGCATTTGGTGGTTCATTTTTGTACTTGTTTGCCTGAAAATGAATAGAACATGATAGTTTAAAAGGCTGCTGTTGATTCTATGTATTTCTAACACTTATAAAAGGCAATAAAAATCTGAAATGTCAAAAAATGCAGAGATTACCCATCTGGTGGAATCAGTGCTTTATGCAATTTGATAAACCAAAATTAGCGGCAAGTGAGTTACACTCACCAAATTTACAATTTGCATTTCGTAGCTGCGAGAACCAGTGGTCTGATGGAACTGCACTTTGCCTCTATTCTCTCTGTTCTTCTCACAAGTCACCTACAGCAACACAGTTCTGTTGTTAAGTACATATGAAATCAACATGATGAGATGTGGCATAGTTTGATGAAATTACCATTTTTTCTCAATTTTCCAGTGTTCCACAAGTTCATCCCACTGCTCATCAGTCATTGAAGTCACAGGAGATGTTTTGGGCACCTGATGCAGTGGCAAAGCATCAAAATACCTCTTTTTGAGCCTGTAGCGCTGTTGGCGAATAGCTTTCTTCATCATAGCCACACATGCTTTTTTCATAGGTGCTGAATTCACATCCGTATCAAACATTTGCATCCTCAACTACTGCTAGTTGCTCCAAAACATGAATATTGCTATCCTCTCCATGATCTATCCACCTGGTATATGTGCTAGACATGCCATTGAGCAGTAGGTGCCTCTCTACTTCATTTTGCTCTAGAGATTCATTGTTCAGACAGTGTTGACAAGGGCATAAAATTTTCTCAGCCTCAGTAAACCTCTCTTTGACAAAGTTCATGAAAGACCGGACACCACAAATATACTGAGGCGTAAACAGAGCACCATGAATCCAACGTCTCCATCTACATAAAAAATTACAGAAAATATATAAATCAATCTAACCTCAATTGGAACCACTACATCAACTAACAAAGAACAACACTAAATTAAACTGCATATCCAAATTCATACCAATCCAAATCAGTTGAGGCAAGATCTACAGGTGGGCAGCGATGGATCGCTGCTGCTCCTCAATATCCCCTTCACCGCTGCCGCCGTTGCCACCGCTGCGAGCGAGTACAGCGGTAGTGCTCTCGTCGCAGCCCCCTACGCGAATGGCTAGATCCTGGAGCGACCGGAGGTCAGCAGAGCGGGGGGCGCTGCCCCCTACGCGAATGGCTAGATCCTGGAGCGGCCGGAGGTCAGGAGAGCCGGAGGCTACAGGGTCGCGGGTCACCAGTGGTGGCTGCAGAGGCCACGGGCTGCAGGCGCAGCTGCGCGACCAGCGGACGGGGCCGCAGAGGCCGGTGGGAGGCGGGCGTAGGGGCACAGAGGCCGGATTTGCGAGTCAGCGTGGGGGAGGCAGAGAACGTCTCGACAGATATTTCTTAATCAGCAGTATGAATATGATTGAAAAGATACTTATTCAATAAAGATCTGTTATGTTTCAAAAGAACACGGTATCCCAATGGTTAGGTACCTATGCTTGAAACCAGGATGTCAGTGGTTCGAATCCTGGTTGCTGCAGAATTTTTGCTCATTTTGATAATATAGCTACCTCCCTCACCGACAGGTTGGACCCACCATCCAGTTAGCATGACACGTAGGACGCTCACAGCATGACTTTGCTCGATGTAAGATCCATGACGTCCCTATTAATCCGTCATACATTTTCTATATAGTGCCAAAACAATCTGTGACGTCCAACCATGACCATTTATTTAACCATTCGTCATACATCTATCACCTTAGTTTGAACCGTCACGAATGACCAAATTTTATGATGATTTGTTAGAACGTCATGAGTAAACCGTCACGTATAAGGATATTTCTTGTAGTGTATATTCCTATCCTATTTTTTTCCTTGACACATTTTCGTATGACCCGGTCTTATGTTTTGTATCAGGAACTCTAAATTTATTTCAGTATGTGTTTAAGCCTTTCCACCAGATCTTTCTCTTTTCTGTTTTTCTCACATAGAACTTTGTCTTTCTTCCTGCTTACTAGACGGGCCGGGAAACTCCAGATGTGCGCTCCGAGGCCGCGCACATATATGCATGCTCGGGATAAATTTTTGCAAGGTTGGGAAAGATGGGGAGCGAAGATGCTAAACTATTGTAGATGGTTTTTTATCTTTTTGCAAAAAAAAATTAAGGATGTGAAAACTCGATGGCAAACTGTTGAAGATGCTATAAAAAAGAGAGATTTCGAGAGGCAGCTAGAAACAAGAGCCATTTGTTCAAATGGAATTTATTTTTGGAGCCATTTGGTCCCCCAGTGTAAATGGATCATCTAGAATATAATAAATAGCTCAATCCTTCTTCCTCCTTAAAACAGAATTGTAACCCAAGGAGGAAGAAGAGGTGAGCTCCAAGAGCAATCTTAAAATTTCACATCTATAAGGGAGAAATTTTGCTCTTGATTCCTTGGGAGGTAACTCTATTAGGTACCGTCGAGTTCGAAGATGGCATCGATGATGGAACTGGACTTGATATAGGGTAATTGATAGTGATAGCTAGGCAAGGCGCTAGTACATCAATTTATTTTCCTGGACCCAGCCTGTGTCATATAGATATCACTGTTGGGACAAGGCTTGACCTAGTCGTGATACGATGATGACCATTGTTGAGTCAAGCCTTGGGTTGGTATTGAGAGTATGATACTTACTGCTAGTTCATTGGCATCAACCCGACCTACCTTTAACCTTCGTTTCCTAATTTTTTGTAAATATGTTTTATTATTACATTTAAAGGGAGGTTAATATCTAATATTTTACATTATTAATACATCATATATATCTCACTGCCATCAAGATTACACTATAATTATAGCAAGTTCCTCCATCACATGATAGCATATTGTATTACAAACTTACAATTAAATTACATCGAATTAGACAAGCACTACCACAATCCTAAATAGCCTTGAGTACCAAAAACCGCACAAAAAAAGGAGTAAACCATCAAGGAAATAATTCTTGACCACAAACCTGTTAGAAATGGTGTCTAGATACATTGTAACATGCAGTTGTATGCATGCCATCATAGATAGAAAGGTAGCCCTTGATTATAGGATCTTTCCTGTTTATTTGTTGTAACCATATATGTGTAAATGCCACCGCCAGGGGGCTGTTCCCTGAGCCTATTTAACATGAAACCGTGGACCTGAGAAGGTACCACGTTCCTCCTATCTTTACATGGTAATCGGAGCATCTTTCCTAGCGGAATTAATCCATGACGCTTCCATCCTCCTCCGTGGCGTTTCCTGCGCTCTATCCTCTCGGCCTTGGCCTCTTCCCCGTCACAGAGAGGCTGACCCGTAACAATCATCCCATGTGGAAGCTTCAGGTTCTCTCTGCCCTCAGAGGAGCCCAACTGGTGCGCTTCATTGATCCGGAGGCCCGTCCACCGGAGAAGTTCGTTGCACCGAAGAAGATTGAAAAAAAGGCGGCTGACGACGGTGATGATGCCAAGTTGGCCGGGGGCGATGAACCCATTCTAAACCCTGAGTTTGAGAAGTGGGTGGCTCAAGATCAGCAAGTTCTCAGCTACTTGCTTGGATCGCTCTTGCGCGAGATTGGATCTCAAGTCACCATGGTGACCATGGCGGCGGAGGCGTGGGCAGCGATCCACGCGCTCCATGCATCACAGTCAAGGGCCAGGATCATCAGTACAAGAATGGCTCTCGCCAATGCGTCAAAAGGCACATCCACTATAAGTGATTATTTCACGAAGATGAAGTCACTAGGAGATGAGATGGCCTCTGCAGGGCGCAAACTCGAGGATGAGGAGCTAGTCTCCTATATCCTGTCTGGACTCGATCAGGAGTATGATCCGATCGTGTCTGCGGTGGCGGCACGCGTCGAACCGATCTCTGTGAACGAGCTCTACGCTCAACTTGTCTCCTTCGAACAGCGCATGGAGGCACGCAACGGGAGGCAGTAGCCTTCCTTTAACATGGCGGCGCATGGCGGCCGCAGCAACCACTACAACAACAATCGCGGTGGTGGTCGTGGTGGACGAGGTGGATATGGTCGTAGCCAGAGAGGCGGTCACGGTGGCGGCCGTTTTCAACCTGGCATCTACTGTCAACTGTGCAAGAAGGAGGGACATGACGTCCTAGGATGCTTCAAGAGGTTTGATCATTCTTTTACAGGACAACCCCAGAAGACCGCTGCTGCGGCCACCAGCTCATATGGCGTTGATACAAACTGGTATATGGATACCGGTGCAACAGATCATGTCACTGGAGAACTGGAGAAGCTGACTGTTCATGACAAGTATCATGGCGGTGAACAAATCCTTGCAGCCAATGGGTCAGGTATGGAGATTGCTAATGTTGGTTATAGTCGTTTGCATTCTCCCAATCTTCATCTAAATAATGTTCTTCATGTTCCCCAAGCACACAAAAGTCTCTGTTCTGTCAATCGTCTTACACGAGATAACAAAGTGTTTCTTGAGTTTCACCCCCATCATTTTTCTATCAAAGAATAGGTGACGAAGAAAACTCTGCACACAGGCAGATGTGAAGGGGGGCTTTACCCTCTAAAGCTCCCGAGCCATCCATCATCCAATAAACAAGTGTTCAGCATCGCCAAGCCCTCCTCGTCACTATGGCATCATAGGCTAGGTCATGCTTCATCACGTATTTGTTAAGCAAGTCATTAGTCGTCACAAACTTCCTTTTGTTCATGATCAAAATAATGCTAGAGTCTGTGATGCTTATCAACAAGGCAAAAGTCACCAATTGCCTTATCCTAGATCCACAAGCTTGTCTAGCCGCCCATTAGAACTTGTTTTCTCTGATGTATGGGGACCAGCTCCCACTTCTGTTGGTCATCAAAATTATTATGTGAGCTTTATTGATGATCATAGTAAATTTATTTGGATTTATCTCCTACGCCACAAATCAGAAGTTTTTCAGCGTTTCAAAGATTTCCAAAACCTTGTTGGACGACAATTTGGTCACAAGATCCGTACAATGCAGACGGACTGGGGGGTGAATATCAGGCGCTGAATTCGTTTTTCCAGCGCATTGGAATAGAACACCATGTGTCTTGTCCCCACGCACACCAACAAAATGGGGCAGCTGAGCGTAAGCATCGACATATAGTTGAAATGGGGATAACACTCTTAGCACATGCATCCATGCCTCTAAAATTTTGGGACGAAGCATTCTCCACTGCGGTTTTTCTTATAAATAGGCTACCATCCAAAGTCATCAATGATCAAACACCCTATGAGCGCCTTCTTGGCAGTCAACCTGACTATACCTTTCTCCGCACTTTTGGCTGCGCCGTGTGGCCCAACTTACGCCCATACAACAGTCACAAATTGGATTTTCGTTCCAAGCAGTGCGTCCTTCTTGGGTATAGCCCTATGCACAAGGGGTACAAATGCCTTGATCCAAAGGAAGGGTGAGTTTATATATCCCGTGATGTGGTCTTTGATGAGAACGTCTTCCCTTTGCTGCACTCCATCCAAACGCCAGAGCACGCCTTTGCTCCGAGCTCACCCTCCATCCTTATATCTTAAAGAATCCCACCTCCAATTTTGAGAATGCACATGACCAACATTTGTTATCTCCTACTAATCCACAAACTAGTTCTAGTTGCAGTCTGCTTGATGCAGGAATGAATTCGGCGCGTCATTTGCTATGTCGCTCTGTAGGAGACAGCACAGTTATCGACGTTGATCCTTCTGCGACGACAGGTGCGGCTTCCATGCCGCCAGGCGAATCAGGCTCGGGATCAGTGCTGGTGTCGCCGGGACGGGAGACCCAGCCGACCGGTGTACTGGGATCTTCTGCAGCGGCTGGTTCAATCACAATGTCTTCGGCGTTGGATACGGAGCCACAGGGCGATCCCAGCATGGGGGAGAATTCTGAGTCATCCTCAGCGACTGTATCGTCTGTGGCTGTGGATCCGTTGCCGTCTGCTGAACCAAGTGAATTGCAAAGATCAACTACACGGCTACAGAGAGGGATACAGAAGCCAAAGATACGCACTGATGGTACGGTCCGTTGGTGTATGAATACTCAAATCACTGCAGAGGAACCTGCAACACTAACAGAAGCTCTCATAGACAAGAATTGGGCCAATGCCAGATAGTGAACATCAAGCCTTGTTGAGGAACAAGACATGGCATCTTGTGTCTCCACACAAAGGAAGCAACATCATTGGGTGCAAATGGGTTTACAAGGTAATGCGCAAGGCTGATGGCAGCATTGACAGGTACAAGGCACGCTTGGTTGCCAAGGGGTTCAAGCAACGCTATGGCATAGATTATGAAGACATGTTCAGCCCTGTGGTCAAGGCTGCAACAATCAGACTTATCTTATCAATTGTGGTCTCAAAAGGATGGTCCCTACGTCAGTTGGATGTACAAAATGCCTTTCTCCATGGCCACCTAGAAGAAGATGTGTATATATGCAGCAACCACCTGGATATGATAGTAAGTATAGATGTACAACGGGCCGGGCCGGCACGGCCTGCAGCCCGATCGGGTCGGACCGGGCCGGCACGGGGCGGGCCACCACCATGCTGCGAGCCGAGGGTGCGGCCCATGGTCCGGCCCGTAGGCCATTTTCCCGGGCCGTGCCGCCCGTTCAGCCGGGTCGGGCCGGGCCGGCCCACAGCCCGACAAGCATCTCATGTCTTAATTTACCAGTTTTTTTTAACAAAGGTCAATTTTTTTCACAAATCACAACATATGAAAGAAGCAGCATACAATTTCATTGTTTTAAGCAAAACATATCTCAATTCACAAGTTATATCAAAGAGAAAAAGCAGAAAATCACAACATATAGGACAAAATGAGCGGGCCGTGTCGGGCCACGGGCCGACCGGGCCGGGCCACCACCGTGCTGCGGGCCGAGGGTGCGGCCCATGGCCCGGTCCGGCAACGGGCCGGGCCGCCCGCGCGTGGCCCGCAAACACGGGACCGGGCCGTGCCACGGACCGGGCCAAAAGGTCGGGCCACGGACCGGGCCAAATTTAACGGGCCAAATGTACATCTATAAGAGTAAGACACATCCCAACTTTGTTTGTAAATTGGACAAGGCACTTTATGGGCTAAAACAGGCACCGAGGGCATGGTATGCAAGGTTGTGCAAAAGGTTGGAAGCTTTAGGCTTTGATGCATCAAAGGCCGACACCTCATTATCCTATTTCAGCCGTGGGCAGTACAACATTTATGTGTTGGTATATGTTGATGATATTATAGTGGCAAGCTCATCGCCAAAGCCCACAGAAGCACTGCTCATGGATTTGCAGAAGGAATTTGCACTCAAGGATCTGGGAGACTTGCATTACTTCTTGGGAATAGAAGTCAAAAGAAACTCAGATGGGCTTGTGCTCTCGCAGGGTCGGTATGCTGCGGATATCCTCGCTCGGTGCAAAATGGACAAGGCCAAGAGCGTGGACACTCTACTTGCTGTATCAGAACAATTAAGAATGACCGATGGGGTACAGCTTGAAGCGGAGGATGCCACACATTATCGCAGCATAGTTGCTGCACTACAATACTTGACCCTTACAAGACCGGATCTAGCGTTCTCAGTGAATAAAGTCTGTTAGTATCTTCATGCACCAACGACAACTCACTGGAGCGCCGTGAAAAGGATCTTGAGGTATGTACAAGGAACAATGGCATACGGACTCATGATCAGAAGGTCTAATTTTATGGTGATCAGTGCCTATTCAGACGCAGATTGGCAGGCTGCTTGGATGATCGATGGTCGACGGGAGGCTTTGCTGTTCTTATCGGTGATAACCTGATCTCTTGGACAGCAAGAAAACAAGCAACAGTGTCAAGGTCGAGTACAGAAGCTGAATATAAGGCACTAGCAAATGCCACCGCAGAGATGATGTGGGTTCAAAAATTGTTAACTGAACTCAAGATCAGGTATCCACCAGCTGCCCGGCTGTGGTGTGATAACCTAGGTGCAAAGTACTTGTCTGCCAACCCTGTCTTTCATGCAAGAACAAAACATATTGAAATTGACTTTCACTTTGTCAGAGAACAAGTGGCCAAGAAGTTGCTTGACATCAGATTCATCAGCTCAAAGGATCAGCTGGCTGATGGCTTTACAAAGCCGATAACTGCTGCAAAGCCTAGACAATTTAGAATCAATCTTAACCTTGTAAGTGGCTAAGATTGAGGGGGAGTGTTAGAAATCGTGTCTAGATACATTGTAACATGCAGTTGTATGCATGCCGTCATAGATAGAAAGGTAGCCCTTGATTATAGGATCTTTCCTGTTTATTTGTTGTAACCATATATGTGTAAATGCCACTGCCAGGGGGCTGTTCCCTGAGCCTATTTAACACGAAACCGTGGACCTGAGAAGGTAGCACGTTCCTCCTATCTTTACAAAACCATCAAGCAAACACACTCAAGAATAGAACACAAGGGAAATTAGTTTTCTTGGTGGTTTTGCCACTCAAGGATGATTTCTTTGGAGGCTGGCCACCAAAGAAACTACGACCAGACTTAATTTGCCGAAGGATCAAGGAAATATTACAACCGCCAAGGAAAGTAGATTTCTAGAGGGTCATGATGAGGACATCACTCCTTTGGATGCACAAGACGATCCTCCGCTGGACATTCAAGGTCCAATCACAAGAGCTCGCGCACGATAATTAAATTTACAGGTGAGCTCGTTCTTAAGTAAGTCTTTTTATGATTTTGAGAATAGATTACTAACAAATGATTATATTGTGCTTAGGAATCATGGAGAGGACCAAGGGATGCATAGGGGATGGCTTGGAGACATGGAGGACCAACAAGAGCGCCCAAGTCAAGAAGGAGGCCCAAAACGACTCGACTTTGAGCCTATTTTGGAGTCTAGGACCAGTGAGAAGTAAAACAGATGCCTAGGACACATCTGAACACTGTTTTTGACGTTCCACCCATAGTTGGAAAGATAAATTTATAATGAAACCAATGGTATTGGTTCGAGGTTCCTTCTGAGTCATTAGGAAACATCGAAAGAAGTCAGCATCCAGAATCTATTTCGGTGTTGCGTCACCATTTTTGTTCCGTTGGGCCGTATGTCATTGTTGAGCCCATTAGGCGGCGTGTCTAGGAGTGTTGATGATCCTTAGACCTATATATCCAGCCGTCGCCACTCTTGTTAGGTTTTGGGTTTTGCTTAGATTATTATGTCAAGAACACTTTCGCCGTTTCATCGGTTTGTGAAACCCTAACTCGTGAGATTAATCTTTCATCCACAAATTAGTTGAATTCTTCCTTGTTCTTACTTGTGTTCTTCGATTTGCAAGCAAAGGACTTAGACTTCTTGGCGAGGTCAACCGTGCAATATCGATTGATAACCAGAGGAGACATGGTGTTGTGATTGTGGGGTTTTGGATCGTGTTGTTTGGAAGCTAGATCAATTTGTGTCTCGTTTCCACCAAATCAAGAGTTACCAGAACCTTTTGGAAGATCGAGCCACCCTTGTTTCCATGAAGTGGTAATCAAAGCTTCAGGTATACTATCAGGTTTACATCTACTCTTAGTTTTGAGTGCTTCGTGTTTGTCCCATATGTCTAGTTCCATATCAATTTCGTGTCCCACAACCCATCCACGCTATAGCCTTTGCATATTTCAGTTTCAGAGTCCGTAGTGTTGAGTTTGTGTCCTAGTAGAGGTCTTGTTGCTGGTTAGGTCGTGTTAGAGTCCAGTTCGTGTGTTTTTCCCCATCGTTTCCATCAATTTCTAGCCACCACCGCAAATTTTTTCCACTTCTGGACCGGTTTGTCCTCTAGCGGAGGATTGTGGTATTGAGAGTATGATACTTACTGCTATGTCATTGGCATCAACCCGATTTTAACCTTTGTTTCCTAATTTTTTTGTAGATATGTTTTATTATTACATTTAAAGGGAGGTTAATATCTAATATTTTACATTATTAATACATCATATATATCTCACTGCCATCAAGATTACACTATAATTATAGCAAGTTCCTCCATCACATGATACCATATTGTACTACAAACTTACAATTAAATTACATCAAATTAGACAAGCACTACCATAATCCTAAATTGCCTTGAGTACCAAAAACCACCCAAAAAAGGAGTAAACCATCAAGGAAATAATTCTTGACCACAAACCATCAAGCAAACACAATCAAGAATAGAACACAAGGGAAATTAGTTTTCTTGGTGGTTTTGCCACTCAAGGATGATTTCTTTGGAGGCTGGCCACCAAAGAAACTACAACCAGACTTAATTTGCCGAAGGGTCAAGGAAATATTACAACCGCCAAGGAAAGTAGATTTCTAGAGGGTCTTGATGAGGACATCACTCCTTCGGATGCACAAGACGATCCTCCACTGGACATTTAAGGTCCAAACACAAAAGCTCGTGCACGACAATTAAATTTACAGGTGAGCTCATTCTTAAGAAAGTCTTTTTTCTGATTTTGGAGAATATATTAATACCTAATGTTTATAATGTGCTTAGGAATCATGGAGAGGACCAAGGGATGCATAGGGGATGGCTTGGAGATGTGTAGGACCAACAAGAGCGCCCAAGTCAAGAAGGAGACCCAAAACGAGTCAACTTTGAACCTGTTTTGGAGTCTAGGATCAGTGAGGAGTAAAACGGACGACTAGGACACATCCAAACACTATTTTTGACATTCCACCCATGGTTGGAAAGATAATTTTATAACGAAACCAATGGTATTGGTTTGAGGTCCAAATTCCTTCTGAGTCATTGGGAAACAATGAAAGAAGTCAGCATCTAGAATCTATTTCGGTGTTGCGTCACCGTTTTTGTTCCGTTGGGCCGTATATCATTGTTGAGCCCATTAGGAGGCGTGTCTAGGGGTGGTAATGATCCTTAGACCTATATATCTAGCCATCGCCACTCTCGTTAGATTTTCGGTTTTGCTTAGATTATTATGTCAAGAACACTTTTGCCATTTCATCGGTTTTTGAAACCCTAATTAACTCGTGAGATTAATCTTTCATCCGCAAATTGGTTGCATTCTTCCTTGTTCTTACTTGTGTTCTTCGATTTACAGGCAAAAGACTTAGACTTCTTGGTGAGGTAAACCGTACAACATCGATTGATAACCAAAGGAGACGTGGTGCTGTGATTACGGGGTTTTGGATCGTGTTGTTCGGAATCTAGATCAATTTGTGTCTCGTTTCCACCAAATCGAGAGTTACCAGAACCTTTCGGAAGATCGGGCCACCCTTGTTTCCATCAAGTGGTAACCAAAGCTTTAGGTATACTATCAGGTTCACATCTACTCTTAGTTTTGAGTGTTTCGTGCTCATCCCATAAGTCTAGTTCCATATCGTTTTCCTGTCCTACAAGCCTTTCGCGCTATAGCCTTTGCATATTTCAGTTTCAGAGTCCGTAGTGTTGAGTTTGTGTCCTGGTCGAGGTCTTGTTGCTTGTTAGGTCGTGTTAGAGTCTAGTTCATGTGTTTTTCCCCACCATTTCCATCAATTTATAGCGACCGCCCCAAATTTTTCCCACTTCTCGACCGTTTTGTCCTCTAATTCGGAGTCGATTCTTCAATAAGGCATAATTTTCACATACGAACTCTGATTTTGACGTTCCATATATCAAAATCGATCAAAAAAATTTGGATCCATCTATCCCTATAAACAAGTTTCGCAAACTAAGTTTTCTCAATTTCGCCCCTAAAGTTTGAGTTTTCACCTTCCGAATTTTTTTCACATCTTTTGCAATCTTCAGAAAATTCCATAGGCCACGTCTTTTAATTGTTTAAGCTCAAATTTTCTATGGTTAATTCTTTAGTGCTTCTAAGTAAAATAAAAATATCAAAAAAATAAAAGTCGAAATTTCGCAAAAAAACAACGACAACACAAAAAAAGAGAGAAAAGAGAGGGACAATATAGGAACAATATCTAGAGCAAAGTGAGTTGTGTTAGCGTGTGCTGTTTTGTGCCTTGTTTCTCTTGCTCTTGCTATCCATCATACTTGTTTCTCCACCTTGTTGATCATCATACACCTGTTACTTGGAATATATAAACAAGCGCTAGGGACTATAATTAAGTACTACCATCTTTTTCTGATTTGTGTTCTATATATATATTTGTCTATTTGTGTGCCTTCCAAGATCCACAGGTTGTTCTTGATAGCAAAGGTTTGCATCCCTACAATCGTGGTTCCACATCTTCCAGGTGTCCTTTGCCTTGCTGGTAAGAACACTGATAAGACTTTGGTAAGGTGTTTCCTTTTGTTGTCATTTTTGAGAGGCACCACTCCACCTTTGTAGTATGATTATTAGTGATAATCTTTACTATTTGATCCTACTTTTTGTCTACAATGTCAGGTGATGGGCTGCCCAAAGACTTCAATGAGTGAGTTAGCCAAGAGCAACTACAAGCTGTTGTACACAAAGCTAATAAGGACATGGAGGAGACAATCATAAAGGTTGTTACTCAGGCGATACTTGAACTCAAGCTCTCTAACCAGCTAGAGAGGTTGGATAGATGGATATCAGACCTCACCGATAGAGTAGCTACTTTGGAAGTTCAGCCCGCTCCTGCTCCTAACAAAGATGCAAATGGCAGCAACGACGATGAGCTTGACGTCTATGATGCCAATGGTAATCTTGATAACACAGCGACAATGCAAAGCAAACTCATGCATCATCTTCAGATTAACACCCAAGGTATGGGTGGGGTCGACACAACCACCACCATCGAGGTAACCATAATCAAGCTCCTGATGATCGTTATGTTAAGGTTAAGTTTACTATACCTTATTTTGATGGACATTATGATGATGAGGCATATCTTGATTGGGAGATGACAATAGAACAAAAATTTGGTGCCCATCAAGTACCCAAAGAACATAGAGTTAGATAAGCCACCAATGAGTTTAAAGATTTTGCTATTATTTGGTGGACTACTTTAGCTTCAAATGGTAATATACCTCTATTTGTTGATTTTATTTGGGGTTGAGACGAGAAATTTAGGATATTGTTGATTATAAAGAATTTAACAATATCAACGAGTTGTTTCAGTATGCTAGCTTGCAGAGAAGGAATTGCAGGGACATGACAAACAGGGTAAGTACAAGACCAAGAATACATACATGCCATGCACAGGAGGGTTGTCCAAGGTATCCACTTACAGGGCGCCCCTCTCATCAAGCAAGCAGCAAGCATCTTCGGGAGGAGCTGTAGTATCAAAAGTGACTACTACACAACCCTTAAGCTCAAGTAAAAATTCTATTTTACAGGAACTAGCAAAAAGAGCCTCCTTTGTTGCTTCCACAAGATGCAACTCTAGCATTCATTGCCGCCACCAAGGATTCGGTCATATTCAAAAGGATTGCCCTATTGAGCGGGCATACATTGCTACAGAAGATGGATACATCATCACCTCTGATGTTGAGGGAAATGATGAAGATGAACCTATTGTGCAAGAGATCTACAAAGCTGTGGGAACTGATGACACGATGACCTACATGAGTGTTATTGTGTAGCGGGCGCTTAGCACAAAGGTACAACAACCAGACAAGCTGCAACACCATAATTTGTTCCAAATCTTCTTTGTCATAAACAATCGTCGTGCATGTGTCATCATCGATGGAGGTAGTTGCAATAATTTGTTGAGTTCAGATTTGGTCAAGAAGCTTGGCTTGACCACACATCAACACCCCCATCCATATAACCTTCAGTCGTCTAATGATGCTGGAAAAGCTAAGGTAACACAAACTTGCAGGGTTTGTTTTTCCATTGGGTCCTATTGAGATTATGCTGATTGTGAAGTGGTACCTATGAAAGCTTGTTCACTTTTATTGGGTCATGCTTGGGAATTTGATAATGATTCTATACACCATGGTAGAAGTAAATACATACACTTTTATGCATAAAGGAAAGAAAATTACTATGGTACCTATGACCCCTGTAAAAATTGTACAAGCTGATAAAGAACGAGCTGCTAGTTTGCGTGATACTAAATCTAAAAATCAGCAAGTTGCTAATTCGGTTTACCCACCTAAAAAGGATAAATTGGCACCTATTAATAAGGCCAAGGGAATTAGATTGAAGGGTGCAGTTATGCTTGCCACAAAAAGTGACCTTGCTGAAATTTTTGATAATGATATTTGCTACACTTTGGTTTGCAAACGAGTCATCTTTTCGCTTGATGATATTGTTGGCTCGGTACCTCATGTTGTCACTAACCTTTTGTAGGACTACGAGGATGTTTTCTCAGTTGAGATACCCCTAGGGCTACCACCTATGAGAGGAATAGAGCATCAAATTGATTTGGTTCCGAGGGCAACATTGCCAAACCAAGCTGCTTATTGAACCAACCCTGAGGAGACTAAGAAAATTCAGTGACAAGTCTAAGACCTTTTGGACCATGGGTATGTACGAGAAAGCCTTAGTCCTTGTGCTGTTCTTGTGATTTTGGTTCCTAAGAAAGATGGTTCATGGCGTATGTGTGTTGATTGTAGAGCCATTAATATTATTATAATTTGATATCGTCATCCTATTCCTAGGCTTAATGACATGCTTGATGAGTTGTGTGGCTCCGTAAGTTTCACTAGGGTTGACTTGCGTAGTGGCTACCACCAAATTAGAATGAAACATGGAGATGAATGGAAAACAGCTTTCAAAACTAAATTTGGTTTATATGAGTGATTAGTCATGCCTTTTGGTTTAACTAATGCACCTATTACTTTCATGAGATTGATGAATGAAGTTTTAAGAGCTTTTATTGGGTGATTTGTGGTGTTTACTTTGACGATATACTAATATATAGAAAGTCTTTGGATGAATATATGGATCACTTACGTGTTGTTTTTAATGCTTTACGTGATGCATATTTATTTGGTAACCTTGAGAAGTGCATATTTTGCACATATTGAGTCTCTTTTCTTAGCTATGTTGTTACTCCACAGGGAATTGAGGTGGACAAGTCAAAAATTGAAGCCATAAAGAGCTGGCCGGTTCCCCAAACCATCATACGGGTGAGAAGTTTTCTTGGTCTTGCAGGTTTCTATCGCCGCTTTGTCAAGGATTTCAGTGCCATTGCTACCCCCTTGCATGAGATGACAAAGAAAGGTGTGGTGTTCCATTGGGGTAAGGCACAAGAGAGTTCCTTTGATACTTTGAAGGACAAGCTTACACACGCGCCATTGCTGCAACTCCCAAACTTTGGTAAGACTTTTGAGCTAGAATGTGATGCTAGTGGAGTTGGCACTAGAGGTGTGTTGATGCAAGATGGTAAGCACATTGCATACTTTAGCAAAAAATTGCATGGCCCTGTTCTTAATTACTCAATGTATGATAAGAAATTGTATGCACTTGTACGTTCTTTAGAGACATGGCATCATTATTTGTGGCCTAAGGAATTTGTTATACATTCTAATCATGAATCACTTAAGTATGTTTGTTCTTAAAATAATCTGAATCGTAGACATGCTAAGTGGGTTGAATTTATTAAATATTTTCCTTATGTTATCAAACACAAGAAAGGGAAGGATAATATAATTGCTGATGCTTTGTCTAGATGATATACTATGCTATCCCAACTTGATTGTAGAATTTTTGGGCTAAAATCAATAAAAGACCAATATGTGCTTGATCCTGATTTTAAAGATCTGTTGCTGAATTATAAAGAGGGTCGCACGTGGAACAAGTTTATGATAAATGATAGTTTTGTGTTTAGAGCTAACCATCTATGCATTCCAGTTGGTTCCATTCGTCTGTTGTTGTTGCAGGAAGCGCATAGAGGAGGATTGATGGGTCATTTTGGTGCTAAGAAGACGGTGGGTATTTTGGCCACACACTTCTTCTGGCCACAGATGAGGAGAGACATTGAGCGGTTCGTAGCACGCTGCACCACATGTCAAAAAGCTAAGTCTCGCCTGAATCCACATGGTTTGTATATGCCTCTTCTTGTTCCTTCTATTCCTTGGGTGGACATTTCGATGGACTTTATTTTGGGATTGCCTAGGACTAAGAGAGGAGGCATAACATTTTTATTGTTGTGGATCAATTCTCTAAGATGACATATTTTATACCATATCATAAAAGTGATGATGCCATTCATATTGCTGACCTCTTTTTCCAAGAGATTTTTCGCTTGAATAGTATGCCTTCTATTATTGTTTCGTATCGTGATGCTAAATTTTTTAGTCACTTTTGGCGTACTCTATGGAACAAGTAGGGTACAAAACTGTTGTTTTCAACAACTTGTCACCCACAAACTGATGGAAAAACAGAGGTAGTGAACCGCACTTTGAGCACCATGTTGAGAGCTGTTTTGGAGAAAAATTTGAAGATGTAGGAAGAATGTTTGCCTCATGTGAAGTTTGCTTACAATCGGGCAACATATTCTACCACCAAGGTAAGTCCTTTTCAGGTAGTGTATGATTTTAACCTGCGTGCTCCAATTGATGTTTTGCCTTTACCTACCACTAAAAGAACACATAGTGATGCTAGTGCACGTGCTAAATTTATTCATAAGTTGCATGAAACCACTAAAGCAAATATTGAAAAATGAAAAGTATAGAATTGCTGGTAGTGATGGTAGAAAAGAAATTAAACTTGAACAGGGTGATTTAGTATGGTTACATTTGAGAAAGGATAGGTTTCCAGAGCTGCATAAGTCAAAATTAATGCCAAGAGCTGCTGGTCTTTATAAAGTTATTGAGAAAATAAATGATGATGCATACAATCTTGAGTTGCCACCCGAGTTCGAGGTTAGTCCTTTCAACATTTCATATTTTAAGCCATATTTAGGAGAAGAAGATGACCTTGAGTCGAGGACGACTCCAATTCAAGAGGGGGGGATGATAAGGACATCACTCCTTTGGGTGCATAAGATGATCCTCTGCTGGACATTTAAGGTCCAATCACAAGAGCTTGCGCACAATAATTAAATTTACACGTGAGCTCATTCTTAAGCAAGTCTATGATTTTGAGAATAGATTACTACCTAATGATTATATTATGCTTACAAAATTATGGAGAGGTCCAAGGGATGCATAGGGGATGGCTTGGAGGCATGGGGACCAGCAAGGACGCCCAAGTCAAGGAGGAGGCCAAACCGAGTCGATTTCGAGCCTGTTTTGGAGTCTAGGACCAGCGAGGAGTAAAACGGACGCCCAGGACGCATCCGGACACCGTTTTTGACATTCCACCCATGGTTGGAAAGATAATTTTATAAGGAAACCAATGACATTGGTTTGAGGTCCAAGTTCCTTCTAAGTCGTCAGGAAATGTTGAAAGAACTCAGCATCCAGAATCTATTTTGGTGCTGCGTCACCGTTTTTGTTCCGTTGGGCCGTGTATCATTTTTTATCCCACTAGGGGGGCACGTCCAGGGGTGGTGACAACCCTTAGACATGTATATCCAGCCACCGCCACTCTCGTTAGGTTTTGGGTTTTGCTTAGATTGTTCTGTCAAGAACAGTTTCGCCGTTTCATCATTTTGTGAAACCCCAACTCGTGAGATTAATCTTTCATCTACAAATTGGTTGTATTCTTCCTTGTTCTTGCTTGTGTTCTTCAATTCACAGGCAAAGGACTTAGCCTTCTTGGTGAGGTCAACCATGTAACACCGGTTGATAACCAGAGGAGACGTGGTGCTGCGATTGCGGGGTTTTGGATAGTGTTGTTTGGAAGCCGGATCGATTTGTGTCTCGTTTCCACCAAATCAAGAGTTATCTGGGAAGATTGGACCACCCTTGTTTCCATTAGGTTGATAGCCGCCAAGTAAACTAATTTTCATGAGGGACAACAACCTCCAAGGAAACACTCTAGACCACTAAGGGAATTGTTGTTTCTTTGGCTGCTCTTCACCTCCAAGGAAAACTAGATTTCCTTGACCATCGTTAACCACCAAGTTAATTCTAATTTTCTTGAGGGTCGGCCCTAAGGAAATCTATAGTGGCAATTAAAAAGTAGCAATAATCAATATATTCTAATATTCTAGTCACTATATTCAATGACTGTATTATGGTCCCCAACAATTATATTGATATAAAATATCCATCTGAATATTACAAGTACATTTATCAATAATCGTCCTTACATGAAGTCCATACATCGTAACATGCGAGTCAATAAGTTTTCAAAGTGGTAGGGGTATTACTAACCCCTATGTCAAGCCCTCCCGGCACACTTTTTGACCTAAGTTGTACATTTGTTGGATGCATACCTATATAATAAAACAGAACAAATAATCAATTACTAAGCATGCATGAAATTAGCATGGCTCACATATAGATAGATGGACAAGTTCAGATATCTATGCAGAAGTAGTTGCCAAATGTAAATTGACAAAAGTGCATGCAAATGTTAACACAATTTATTAACCTATATCTATGTAAGAAGGCACAGTGAGGACAAATGGACTGCTTGTCTGTTCAGCAAATCAGTGAAAAATGCAGCTGCCCAATACAAATTCAGTGCCTATTGTTCAAATTCAGTGGCTGTTGGGAAATAACAGTGACTCCATGCAGGGTCATCTGAGTTGTTAAAAAACTTTGGTTGAAGCTGATTGTTCTATTGATTCAGATGCAACACTTGATGGGGCACCTAAGCAACAAAATCAATATGAGATAAAAAAAATGTCAAGCTTGCTGCAGCAACCTACAACAGATCTGATACTCTACTTGCTTGATGGTATATATGCCAATTTATTTAGAGTAAATTGTAAACCAATTAACAGCAGCAATACAGAAAATCCTAAGCCAATGTATTTACAGTAAAGGGTAATCTTAAATTCTTAATATCCTATCAACAGCAGTAGCACCCTTAATGCACCAACCTAGAACAGATCTGATACTACACTCTCTTTATGGGACACATCTCTTACATAGTTACATAATTATGCGAGAGATTTATCTATTTATAAATAATATATAGTCTAGATTTGTTAATATGATTTGAAAATTTATGGTAAGATAATACAATCATGTTATGATCTCATGCTAAATTTTAGGAATTTCAGACACCTTTAAGATATTATTGTTTTTTCATCGGAGTCACCAAAATACTTCTAAGCATTTCCTTGGCTGCCAGCCTCTAAGAAAATTCAATAACCCCCAAGGAAATGATAATTTACTTGACAGTTTAAAATAACACCCAAGGAAATGGGTATTTTTCTTGGCGGTTAAAAATAACACTCAAGCAAATAGTAATTTCCTTGACTGTTTACAACTACACTCAAGGAAATGAGTAATTTTCGTAGAGGTGATTAGAAACCGCTAAGAAAACACTCATATTCCTTGGCGGGTAACCTCGACCTCCAACGAACATATATTTTCTTGAGAGCTCACTAACACCACCAAGAAAAATACATTTTCCTTGGTGGTTTTATTTTGGCACAGAAGGAAATCCTAGGCGTAATTCCAGATTCTGGTAGTGAATAGTTTTGTACAATTACACCTTGCTCACAAATAAATTGTTGATAATTCCATCTTCAATTACCACCTTGTCCATGACGAAATCAGTTAGTTCCTTTTGCAGTCAGGACATCTCAGCACTTGGATCAACTATCAGAGCAGTTGGCAGCCATGAGCCAGCCAGCGACACTGATTACTGTAGCTATTAATGCTGTTGTCTCTTCCCTCGTTACTTCATTGCAAATACTACATGCATCTTCTCTACTCCTTGAGACTCCAAAAAAGCAGGACTTATCAAACTTATGCAGTAGCATATATATCTTCGATTGCCCACCATCCATCTTACATTATTCATGCACAAGCCTAATGAATTTCTGTACTCGGCCAACTAAGTGGATGTTTGGTTGGGGGTGTTAAGGTTTAACAAGTACTGTAGCAGTTTCGTCTTATTTGGTAATTAGTATCCAATCATAGACTAAGGCCCTGTTTGGTTCCACCAACTAAATTTTAGCTAGCTAAACTTTAGTCACTTTAGTAGCTAAAGTTCCAAACACATTGACTAAAAGGGGCTAAAATAGTTTAGTTCCATTAGTCACCTAAGAGTAAGATTCGTCTCTGAAATTACTCTTCAGCTGTGTTTTTAGTTTCGTAAATATTCTATATTTAATACTTCATGCATGTGTCCAAACATTTGAAGTGACGGGCGATAAACTTTAACAGACCAAACCAAACGGGACCTAAGATGGATGACATTTTCTGGTGTCCACATATGCATTATTATTTGTGCTTTAGGGTTCTGCAATAAATTCATTTTATTCTTACCTACATGATTGGACGTGTACATAGTGGGGTTTGACTTCCTGTTTGCTTACTATTTGCAGTACATTATTTCATACAATTGGTCCTGCATTTACCACTATGTGATGTCCAGAGAGCGGTGAAAGTTTAAAGTTGATTTACCATTCAAGGACATCATGATGCAAATCCTTGTGACCACTTACAATCCGGTTGCTGAGAGGTGAACATTTCTCCCTTCCCATTTTGCTTATACATTTCGACATCGTTGAAAAGATTGCATTATGTTTCTTTTGAAAAGGAAGGAACAATAACTTGCTTACGTACGTTATAGTGCATTGGTGTTTTTACTATTTAAATTTTACTGTAGTTTTAAAGGCATATTTGTGGCAAGTGTGCACCAAACTACTAGTGAAAAATGTGTAGACGTTGAGGCTGCCTTGAAAATGGTTGATTTCAGAACTCTAAAACAAAGTTGACCATTTTTGCTTGGTTAGAGATTTCTTTTCATCAATTTTCCGGTTCCTATGATGATTTTCATTGAAAATCCTCCACTAAATCTGTTTTATTTTCCCAAACCATATTCACACACCATTCTATCGTCAAATCAAAGGACCACTATCGAGTTCATCCATCCATTAAAAACAACAATTTTGAAATTTTACACAGTGAGAAACGATTTGTAGGAACGCTACCCTTTTTTGTAGGGGCGGCTCTATATTGAGCCGCCCCTATAAATTGATTTGTAGGGACGGCTCTATATTGAGGTGCCCCTACAAATGGACGTTGAATATTTAAAATAAAATACTAAAATTTGAATTTTTCAACACGACCTCAGATGGAGAATTAAACGACCAAAATAAAAGTTGTAGAGCTCAAAAAATTATGAATCTTTGTTGTTAAAAACTTTTCTATTTGAATTCATTTGGTGCTTCAAAATACTATTTGAAATTTAATTTTAAATTATTGATGAACACTTATTTCTCTTTTTAATCTCTGGCTAAAACTTGTAACTAGTATTTCTCTCTCATACTAACTCCAAATGTGATGGTTTTTTTTTTCTAAACTTTTCCTCAAATTATGGTCTCTCAAGATATTATTGTGAGCGTTGATGTAACACCCAAAAATTTGTTTTCAATCAATAGGAATTAATTTGATTTAAATTAAGCATTTTGGTGAGCATTGAATCTAGTGAATAAAATAGTTTTGGTCAAAATTAAAATTTATTATAATTTTAGAAAACATGGTTGTGCATTTCATGCTGGTGCATATTTAATTTTGTGTTGTTGCCTTTTGTTTGATTTTTTTTTGCATTCAAAACTCTCTTGAAAAGGCTTTGGAAAAATATTTTGGAAAGAGTTAAAAAAAAAGAAACAAAGCCCCAGCCGAGGCCCAGAACCCTTCCAAGGCCCAGCAACCCCGCGGCCCAGCTCTGCTGCGCGGGCGCGCCCCTTCCGCCTCCCGGGGTCTGCTGACGACCGGGCCCCGTCTCTCTCCCTCTCTATGTCTCTGACCCCGCGGGCCCACCCGTCAGCAGCACCGCCTTCCCCTACCTCTAGTCGTGTTCGGATAGGAGAGCAGCCGTGCCGAACCAATCCCGAGAACTCCGGAATTTCCTTGCCAAATCGAATAACCAGCACCCCTATAAGGCTCCCTAGCACCGCAGCGAACCCCTTTTGCATCTAAAACGCGAAGCCAAGCCTTATCCACCTAAAACCGAGCGGTTTCGGATCTCGCCGAGGAGAATTCCGCCGCCGCACGTGGTCACGCTTCCCCGCTAGCCCTCGGCCGGAGTAAACCAGCTAGGTGAGCTCGCAATGTTCTTCTCCATCTCCCCATACGCTCGGTTTGAGTTTTGGTGCACAAAATCATGGTATCCACCAACGCCGGCGAGCTCGACCTCCACGGCAATGGCGCCGCCGCGCCGGAGAAGGGAAAGTCGGCCGGCCCGCCGCCGTCAAAACCCCCCAGGCGCACCCGAGCCGTCCGATCAAGATCTAATGGCGCAGAAAAGAAGATACCGGTTCGGCGTACTTTTGCTAAAGAGACCCCAGGAATCGGAGAAATCAACCCGCGGTCCTTGGCGGTTTTGGAAGAATGCGTATCCTGGCTTAGAAAGCGTATTTTCACTCGGTTAAGGCTAAATACGCTTTCGGTTATTTACAGCTTTGCCATCAATCTTATAATGCTCATAATATATTCATTTTAACTCCGTTTTTGTCCATTTAAATTGCGTTAGGTTCGTAATTATATGCTCTGTATGTTAGAACTATTTATTCTCTGTTTTGAAACTTTTTAATTTTCTGGTACTATTTAATTGATTATTTCGCTATAGGAAATCTTAGAAAATTCATATCTTTCACGTTTTAATTCCGATTTTCGTGAACTTTACGTTTGTGTGATCGTAGCGCTGCGTAGAATATTTTGATAAACTTTTATATTTGTTTTACCACTGTTTGGTGTATTGTTCTAATTATATCTTGTTTGCTTCGTGTATGATTGTCTACATTGGATTGCGTGTTGTTGATTGATGATTGGGATTAGACGGTGAGCCGTACGTTGGTGCTCAAGATCAAGTATTTGAAGACCAGCAGGCTCAGGAGAGCTTTGATCAAGGCAAGTATAACTTGGGATCATCCTTGTTACCTATTCACTATTAACTATACATATATATATCATATGCATGCTATCACCTTGTCGACCTTAGCAAAATCATAGGTGATTGTTACCTGTATTCCTTGCTACCTACTTGATATGCAATTGGGTGTAGATGTGCTAGTGCTTGATATAATCCATGATCTTGTAAGATGATTAATGGCTATGCAATGAACATAAAAGAATGACAAATAACTGTATGAGACCTTGTCTGTACGTGATCACCCGGGATAACAGTGCAACCATGAGGGCTATAATGGCTCTGGCTTGAGCTCAGTATGAAGCCCTTTTCTAGCTTGTTAGCGGTTACCCGAAAGGGCGGAGGGGCTGAACCGTTTTGGGTATAGTGTGGCCTCTGTCTGTATGAGTATAGGCTGCGAGTCATTGTGCCATCGGAAGGGGGGCTCTATATCTGCGCGCAAAGGAAACCTTGCGGCCCTAACTTGTTAGACGAACTTTTGAAAGGCTTCATAGTGATCCCTGCCGACCTCCCTAGGAAGGGGGTTAAGAGATTAGCTACCTCGGGCGAAAGGGTAAATCATGACTCATGGGTAAAGATGTACAACCTCTGCAGAGTGTAAAACTAGTATACTAGCCGAGCTCACGGTCAGGAGCGGCCTTGGGGACATCTACATTAAGATGATGAGCTTGTTATGTTATTATGTTCATTTGATTATTGTTTATGCTATGAGTTAATTATGCTTACATTTGATCATGGGATTAATGGATTATTTAAGCTTCCTTGACAATTGCTATTTAATTATGAACATGCTATCCACTATTAAAAGCTAAATGCAGTCAAACCAGTGTCAGCTATTTGAGCCTCATGAACCCCTGGTTATACTTGTTGAGTACGATATGTGCTCACTCTTGCAATTTCCCAACACCTCAGGAAATGATAATGAAGATGACTGGAATGAGGATTACCGTTATGAGTACTAGGTTTGGAGTCAACCAGTCAACAGTGTCCCTGTGTGGAGCTTCCGTCGAGAGCATTGTTTACTTTGTGCTATCTTTATTGTATAAGACTATGTGATTTCTTATGTTTCGCTATGAAAAGAACACTGCAATGGTACATTTGAGATTTGTCTACTTATTTGTGCGACTATTCCTGGGGCACATATGAGTCCTTTATGCATCCTATTTTGTTCTTAAAATATGGGTGTGACAAATTGGTATCAAAGCCAGGTTGACTGTAGGACGCAAACCTAGTTAGCAAATGGTCGAAAACTTAGGTCCTTATTTTACTTACTTCATGCTTCCCACTATGGTCTTGTTATTTGCTAAAAGTTTATGCTTCTCTATCTTGCTCTATTGTGAAATTATTGCATCCATCTGATCTATGTCTAAAAACTTTTTGTAGATGCCGCCCCGTACCCGTAGTGCTGCACGCATGGCTGCTGAGGAGTACCGTGCCATGTTCAACCTAGGAGGACAGCATGTGGATGGAGTTCCTGAGCTGGAAGATGTGGAATCAAGGGTGGAAGCTCAGGAGGAAGTGCCTAAAGATGAGGAGATGCAAGATCCACCTCCATCACAGTCTGCTAATGCAAGGATGGGATGGACTACTGAGCTGTGGATTCCAGAGGCAGATCCCAAGGCTTTCTTCCAGGAGAATTTGGAGTTGACATTGAAACACCATTACCCGGATTTGCAAGCCACACTGGAGTATAACTGCACTGAGCACAAACACCCGCTGAGGAGATCACTTTGGGTTGCAGAGCTGATAGTCAAGACACTGGATGCCACCAAGGGGATTCGAAAGGTGGAATCAAAACACATCGCTCGAATCAGCCGGGACACGATGAAGGAGAGCATGGCAGATGCAGCTTACCAGGCCTTGATCTTTTACCGTGGTAGACGCTTTGAGGATGTTCAGTACAATGCAACATACCACTATCCTCGCTTTGTACCGGAGAAGATGACTTGGGCCATAGAAGTTGCAGATGCTTCACAACCAAAGCTTCAAGCACAAGTGGAGTTGACTTATGAGCTGACACTCAAGGTGATAGAGTTGGAGAATGAACTACACCGTGAGAGGAAGCTGCTGGAGAAAGAGCAAAGGGAAGCGGATGACCTTCGAGCGGAGTTAGGCCGCCCCAAACTTCATAAGAGGCTGCATGTTGAACCCATCTTGAAGGACGCTGCACCCGAGGAATAGAAAAGAACCCATATGTAATAGTAACGTTAGTAGTTGCGAGTTATTTCGAGTCTTTTGCTAGTGTGGTGTGAACTTGGTGTGCTTGCTGATTTGTTATTATGAATATGTGTGATTTGGATTTTTGTAATGAGTGCTGGGACTTTGTGGGCATGTCCACAAGTTCTCTAATTAAGAACCTTAAGTAAGAACATGAATAAATAGTGGTTTGGGGTCATATCCTGTTTCTGTCTTTTGCTGTTTCTGGAGCAGTCTGCAATGATTCTGGAATAAATCGAATTCTGCTCGTGCAATGTTCATCAAATTTTTCTGGGAAAAAGTAGACTTTCATATATTTCCAATGCCGCAAGAATGACCATATTATCTATTATGAGCTGTGAGTTATGACTGTTTAAAGTTGAGGTTTCTGCGCAGTCTGGAATTCTGGAACAGTTTCGGTTGTACACAGTTTTTGATTAACCTAACGTTGGAATCTGGTAAAATGATCTGAATGAAAGTTGTAGACAATTTCTTTATCTTTCCAACGGTGTACAGCATGTATCCTTTTGAATTCTGGAACTCGATATATGACTGATTTTCTGAACTGCTGATGTTGGATGTGACATAGAAAATTTCAGATTCCGTTAACTCTTGTAATTGTCATGTTGGACATTACTAAGATGTGTTTATATACCTTGGAATGCAGATGGCAGCAAGGGGAAGAGGCAGAGGTAGAGGCCGTGGCAATGGCAATGACAATGGTGGCAATGCTCCAATCACCGTGGAGGAGCTCATGCAAACCCAAAACCAGATGATGCACGTTTTCATGCAGCACCTGCAACAACAACCTCCACCGACACCACCACCAGTTCATGTGAGAGACAAGCGGGGGGAGTTTATGAAGGGAAGACCCCCAGTCTTTACACACTCAGCTGATCCCATGGAGGCGGATGATTGGTTACGTGCTGTGGAGAGGCAACTGAACATAGCACAGTGCAATGATTTGGAGAAGGTGTTGTATGCTTCTGGACAGCTTCAGGGGGCAGCTCAAACATGGTGGGAGTCATATCAAGCTGCTCGTCCCAACAATGCTCCTCCTGTCACATGGCTGGAATTCTGTAGAGACTTCAGAGCTCGACATATAAATGAAGGAGTGATGGAGCTCAAACAAGAAGAATTCAGATCACTCAGGATGGGCTCCATGACTGTGGCAGAATATCATGACACATTTGAACAGTTGGCTCGCTATGCTCCGAATGATGTCAGGGAAGATGCGGATAAGCAGCGTCTATTCATGAAGGGCTTGTACTATGAACTCAGGTTGCAGCTGGCAGGAAACACTTATCCTACCTTTCAAGCTCTTGTGAATCGTGCTATCGTGCTTGATAATATGCGGAAGAGTCAGGATAAGAAGAGAAGGATGCTGGCGCAAGGGTCTGGGAGCAACAACCGTCAGCGTTTCAGTTCTCATCAAGGCCATCAGCAGAGGTTCCAGGGACCAGTTAGTCAGTGGAACCGTAACCAGCAACCCCAGCGTTTCCAGAATCAGTCGCAGAGTGGGAACCAACGTCCTCCATTCCAACAACGTAACCCCCGACAGCAGCAGTTTAGTCAGCAAACACCTCGCACCGGGAATTCAGGTGCTACCCCCATGAAAAGAAGTGCTTCCAACACTCCTACGAGGTGTTTCCAGTGCGGAAAGGAAGGGCATATGTCATACGATTGTCCTGAGAAGTTTAACAAGCAGAACAACCAGAAGTCTACTGCTTATGCAGTAACAGTGAACAATGTGGCTACGGAGACAGTTCAGGAGGGACCAGAGATTATGATGGGTACGTTCAGCATCAACTCTATCCCTGCTACAGTTTTATTTGATTCTGGAGCTTCGCATACTTTTATATCACAAGCATTTGTTATAGTTCATAGCCTTCCACTAGTTGCAATGAAAACACCTATGCTAGTTAATTCACCGGGTGGGACTATACCAGTTTCTTTATGTTGCCCCTCAGCAAATCTTTCTTTAAGGGGGGTAGATTTTCCTATCAGTCCTATGGTTATGAGAACCTCAGGCATAGATGTGATCTTGGGTTTGGATTGGATGAAGCAACATGCGACAAATATTAATTGCAAAGAGAGAGTAGTGGCTCTGACAACACCAAAGGGAGAAAGAATCAGTGTTGATGTAACAATGCAAGCACCACTCACAGCTAAAGTGAACCAACTGACTGATGATGTTGATCCTCCGAATCTGGTAGTGGATGAGTTTCCGGATGTCTTTCCAGATGAATTGCCAGGTATGCCACCTGACCGAGACATTGAATTTATTATTGAATTACTACCTGGTACTGCACCCATAGCTAAAAGACCATATAGAATGGGGGTTAAAGAACTAGAAGAACTTAAGAAACAAATTAAGGAATTGCAAGATAAAGGGTTCATTCGTCCTAGTTCCTCACCATGGGGTGCACCAGTTATCTTTGTTGATAAGAAGGATGGTAGTCAGAGGATGTGTGTTGATTATCGGTCACTTAATGAGGTCACTATCAAGAATAAATATCCATTGCCTAGGATTGATGACTTATTTGATCAGCTAAGAGGTGCTTGTGTGTTCTCTAAGATTGATCAGCGTTCTGGTTATCATCAATTGAAGATTCGGAATTCAGATATACCAAAGACAGCTTTCACAACAAGGTATGGGTTATATGAGTATACAGTTATGTCTTTTGGTTTGACCAATGCACCAGCTTACTTTATGTACATGATGAATAAAGTATTTATGGAGTATCTTGATAAGTTTGTGGTGGTCTTTATTGATGATATTCTGGTATTCTCTAAAACCAAGGAAGAACATGCTGAACATCTGAGATTGGTCTTACAGAAACTTAGAGAACATAAGTTGTATGCTAAGCGTAGTAAATGTGAGTTTTGGTTGGAGGAAGTTTCTTTTCTTGGTCATGTTGTCTCTAATGGTGGTATTGCAGTGGATCCTAGTAAGGTGAAAGATGTGTTGAATTGGAAACCACCTACAGATGTAAGTGAAATTCGCAGTTTTCTTGCTTTAGCTGGTTACTATCGTAGATTCATTGAAGGGTTCTCAAAACTTGCAAAGCCTATGACTGCTCTATTGGAGAAGAATGCTAAGTTTGTGTGGTCTGATAAGTGTCAAGCTAGTTTTGAGGAGTTCAAGAAGAGATTGACTACTGCACCTGTGTTGGTTTTGCCAGATCTGAGTAAGAGTTTCTCTATCTATTGTGATGCTTCTCGTCTGGGTTTGGGTTGTGTTCTTATGCGGGTATAACCGGGCTAAGATGGTATTTCCTCGCTGCCTGCCTCTTTTCTCTTCTTTGCGCCTT
>NC_012874.2:13296356-13323128 GCF_000003195.3 Sorghum bicolor
CAAGCACCAGGATTCAGAATAGATGACAATGGTGTATTGTGGTTTGGAAAAAGGATATGTGTCCGGAAGTGAAGGCTATACGAGATATGATTCTGAGAGAGGCTCATGAGTCAGCATATTCCATTCATCCTGGTAGCACTAAGATGTATCTAGATCTGAAACAGAAGTACTGGTGGTATGGTTTAAAGAGAGATGTAGCTGAGTATGTTGCTTTGTGTGATACTTGTCAGCGAGTGAAAGCTGAACATCAGAGGCCAGCTGGACTGTTGCAACCAATGAAGATTCCAGAATGGAAGTGGGAAGAAGTAGGCATGGATTTTATAGTGGGTTTACCACGTACACAGAGAGGGTATGACTCGATATGGGTGATAGTAGATCGTTTGACTAAAGTGGCTCATTTCATACCTGTTAAAACTAAGTACACTGGAGAACGCCTAGCTGAGCTGTATATGGAGAGGATTGTTTGTTTGCATGGGGTACCTAAGAAGATTGTGTCAGATAGGGGTACTCAATTCACATCTCACTTTTGGAAAGCAGTGCATGATTCATTGGGAACCAAGTTGAATTTCAGCACAGCATATCATCCACAGACAGATGGACAGACTGAGAGGATCAATCAGATATTGGAGGATATGTTGAGACTTGTGCTTTGCAGTATGGGGCTAGTTGGGACAAGAGTTTGCCATATGCAGAATTCTCCTACAACAACAGCTATCAGCAAAGTCTTAAGATGGCACCGTTCGAGGCCCTATATGGTCGGAAGTGCAGGACACCTTTGTTTTGGAATCAGACGGGAGAGACTCAAGTGTTTGGGACAGATGTGCTTAGACATGCAGAACAACAAGTGCGGACCATTCGGGATAACTTGAGAATTGCTCAATCTCGTCAGAAAAGCTATGCAGATACGCGTAGGAGAGAGCTGGCTTTTGAAGTGGGTGATTATGTCTATCTGAAAGTGTCACCTATGCGGAGTGTGAAGAGGTTTAATATGAAGGGAAAGCTAGCTCCAAGGTATGTTGGTCCGTTTAAAGTATTAGAAAGGCGTGGAGAAGTAGCATATCGGTTGGAATTGCCTGAAAGTTTGTCTGGTGTGCACGATGTGTTCCATGTGTCACAACTTAAGAAGTGTTTGCGTGTACCTGAGGAGCAACTACCATTGGAAGAACTCTCTGTTAAAGGTGACCTCACTTATGAAGAGTATCCGATCAAAATATTGGAGACAGCGGAGAGAGTCACTAGAAGTCGGGTCATCAGAATGTGCAAAGTACTGTGGAATCGGCATTCGGAAGCAGAGGCAACTTGGGAAAGAGAGGATGATCTGAGGAAGTCATACTCATATCTGTTCGAGTAAGCACCGTTCAATCTCGAGGACGAGATTATTTTAAGGAGGGTAGAGTTTGTAACACCCAAAAATTTGTTTTCAATCAATAGGAATTAATTTGATTTAAATTAAGCATTTTGGTGAGCATTGAATCTAGTGAATAAAATAGTTTTGGTCAAAATTAAAATTTATTATAATTTTAGAAAACATGGTTGTGCATTTCATGCTGGTGCATATTTAATTTTGTGTTGTTGCCTTTTGTTTGATTTTTTTTTGCATTCAAAACTCTCTTGAAAAGGCTTTGGAAAAATATTTTGGAAAGAGTTAAAAAAAAAAGAAACAAAGCCCCAGCCGAGGCCCAGAACCCTTCCAAGGCCCAGCAACCCCGCGGCCCAGCTCTGCTGCGCGGGCGCGCCCCTTCCGCCTCCCGGGGTCTGCTGACGACCGGGCCCCGTCTCTCTCCCTCTCTATGTCTCTGACCCCACGGGCCCACCCGTCAGCAGCACCGCCTTCCCCTACCTCTAGTCGTGTTCGGATAGGAGAGCAGCCGTGCCGAACCAATCCCGAGAACTCCGGGATTTCCTTGCCAAATCGAATAACCAGCACCCCTATAAGGCTCCCTAGCACCGCAGCGAACCCCTTTTGCATCTAAAACGCGAAGCCAAGCCTTATCCACCTAAAACCGAGCGGTTTCGGATCTCGCCGAGGAGAATTCCGCCGCCGCACGTGGTCACGCTTCCCCGCTAGCCCTCGGCCGGAGTAAACCAGCTAGGTGAGCTCGCAATGTTCTTCTCCATCTCCCCATACGCTCGGTTTGAGTTTTGGTGCACAAAATCATGGTATCCACCAACGCCGGCGAGCTCGACCTCCGCGGCAATGGCGCCGCCGCGCCGGAGAAGGGAAAGTCGGCCGGCCCGCCGCCGTCAAAACCCCCCAGGCGCACCCGAGCCGTCCGATCAAGATCTAATGGCGCAGAAAAGAAGATACCGGTTCGGCGTACTTTTGCTAAAGAGACCCCAGGAATCGGAGAAATCAACCCGCGGTCCTTGGCGGTTTTGGAAGAATGCGTATCCTGGCTTAGAAAGCGTATTTTCACTCGGTTAAGGCTAAATACGCTTTCGGTTATTTACAGCTTTGCCATCAATCTTATAATGCTCATAATATATTCATTTTAACTCCGTTTTTGTCCATTTAAATTGCGTTAGGTTCGTAATTATATGCTCTATATGTTAGAACTATTTATTCTCTGTTTTGAAACTTTTTAATTTTCTGGTACTATTTAATTGATTATTTCGCTATAGGAAATCTTAGAAAATTCATATCTTTCACGTTTTAATTCCGATTTTCGTGAACTTTACGTTTGTGTGATCGTAGCGCTGCGTAGAATATTTTGATAAACTTTTATATTTGTTTTACCACTGTTTGGTGTATTGTTCTAATTATATCTTGTTTGCTTCGTGTATGATTGTCTACATTGGATTGCGTGTTGTTGATTGATGATTGGGATTAGACGGTGAGCCGTACGTTGGTGCTCAAGATCAAGTATTTGAAGACCAGCAGGCTCAGGAGAGCTTTGATCAAGGCAAGTATAACTTGGGATCATCCTTGTTACCTATTCACTATTAACTATACATATATATATCATATGCATGCTATCACCTTGTCGACCTTAGCAAAATCATAGGTGATTGTTACCTGTATTCCTTGCTACCTACTTGATATGCAATTGGGTGTAGATGTGCTAGTGCTTGATATAATCCATGATCTTGTAAGATGATTAATGGCTATGCAATGAACATAAAAGAATGACAAATAACTGTATGAGACCTTGTCTGTACGTGATCACCCGGGATAACAGTGCAACCATGAGGGCTATAATGGCTCTGGCTTTAGCTCAGTATGAAGCCCTTTTCTAGCTTGTTAGCGGTTACCCGAAAGGGCGGAGGGGCTGAACCGTTTTGGGAATAGTGTGGCCTCTGTCTGTATGAGTATAGGCTGCGAGTCATTGTGCCATCGGAAGGGGGGCTCTATATCTACGCGCAAAGGAAACCTTGCGGCCCTAACTTGTTAGACGAACTTTTGAAAGGCTTCATAGTGATCCCTGCCGACCTCCCTAGGAAGGGGGTTAAGAGATTAGCTACCTCGGGCGAAAGGGTAAATCATGACTCATGGGTAAAGATGTACAACCTCTGCAGAGTGTAAAACTGGTATACTAGCCGAGCTCACGGTCAGGAGCGGCCTTGGGGACATCTACATTAAGATGATGAGCTTGTTATGTTATTATGTTCATTTGATTATTGTTTATGCTATGAGTTAATTATGCTTACATTTGATCATGGGATTAATGGATTATTTAAGCTTCCTTGACAATTGCTATTTAATTATGAACATGCTATCCACTATTAAAAGCTAAATGCAGTCAAACCAGTGTCAGCTATTTGAGCCTCATGAACCCCTGGTTATACTTGTTGAGTACGATATGTGCTCACTCTTGCAATTTCCCAACACCTCAGGAAATGATAATGAAGATGACTGGAATGAGGATTACCGTTATGAGTACTAGGTTTGGAGTCAACCAGTCAACAGTGTCCCTGTGTGGAGCTTCCGTCGAGAGCGTTGTTTACTTTGTGCTATCTTTATTGTATAAGACTATGTGATTTCTTATGTTTCGCTATGAAATGAACACTGCAATGGTACATTTGAGATTTGTCTACTTATTTGTGCGACTATTCCTTGGGCACATATGAGTCCTTTATGCATCCTATTTTGTTCTTAAAATATGGGTGTGACAGTTGACCAGCAACCAAACTGCCTCTATATAAGCGCTTCCTTAAATGGCCTATTGTCTATGGAAGTCCTCATTGGTTTGTGGATGTGTCGGTCTCTATAAGTAAAAGGAGGCATCTCATGAAATTAGTTTTATAATGCGACCAAGTTGACAAAATTATGTAATTTTTTACTTGAGAGGTTGTTCGATAATCTAGTCACGCTTTGCGAGCAAAGGCAATCCACATATCGAGCGCTAGGCGCCCTCACCACTCCTGTTCTACCTTCTGAGCACGACAATAATTGGATGTATGGGGGGATCCTTCCCAATACAAAAGCAACTCGTACTATCCATTCGGATATTGAGTAGGACCCACCGTTCCTGGTGAGCGCATATTGCAAGTCGTCCAAATCCTGCATAGGATCCAAGGTCAACTCTATATATATGATGCAAACGGCAAACCTTATCCAATCTGTGCTCTGTTAACTGGTGTAGACCCCATTAGCATGGACAGACATTTTTAAAGTCACAATATGAGATTGCAGAAAGTTGCCCGTAATCTTTCTACCGCAGGAGAGAGCATGATCTCTGCCCCCGACTTTTACCTAGGCCTTGTTTAGGTCTGAAAAAATTTCGGATTTCGCTACTGTAGCACTTTTGTTTTTATTTGTCAAATATTGTCCAATGATGAACTAACTAGAATCAAAAAAATCGTCTCGCGATTTACAGACAAACTGTGTAATTAATTTTTGTTTTCATCTATATTTAATGCTTCATACATGTGCCGAGAGATTCGTTGTGACGAGGAATCTTGAAAACTTTTTGAATTTCGGGGTGAACTAAACAAGGCCCTATTCTGAAAATAATGGTGAGATGGAATAAATTAGTTTTAATTTAGACTATCTTACCATTAAACTTTTATGTGGTTTGAAACCATATGGTCCAGCATAAGTATTCCTAGTTTTTGGATTTACACATACTGGTTTATAATTTACATAATGTGGTTTTTAATGTAGCTTTCACCACTACTACCATATGGTCCAGCATAAGTATTCTTAGTTTTGTTAAGTGAAAATTAGAGGCCAAGTTTAGAATCAAAGTTTTTAGAAAGTCTAATTCATCCCCTCTCTCTTGTCCCTACACCAATAACCCAAAACAAATGTAATTCGCTGCGAACAAGTCATAATGTCATTGTTAACAAATATAAAAAGAAATTAAAAAACCCAACTTACCAAACAAAAAGTTGAAGATCAATAGTGGTATGGTAAAAAGTAAATCAATGGCCTCGTAGTGCTATTAGATATGTAGCGGTGGATTGTGGTGCACGGTGCTCATGCCATTTGATTTTACTGGCAGCGACTGCCTCCTAACTGACTTGCCACTGGTTGACATGGGCATTCTGATCTGCTTGTTGCTGACATGCACATCGCCATGTTTAAACTTTTCCCACGTAAATAGTGCAAGAAAAATTAGTGACTTTAATTTTCCTAAGTAAAAGCACCTAACCAACCCACAGTACGTTGTTGGTAAAAACTATTTCCTGTGAGAAAAAAGCTAAACATTTTTGTGCCTACTAGTTGCAGATTTCTAAAAGTTATCACCATGTGTGGTATTTGAGAACTGCATCGAGTCAAATGCATGTTGGTGGTGCCATCAGTTAGTAGGAAAGATAGCCTGCACTACCAATTTAGTGGTTTCGGCTAGCTATCCTTTCCAACACTTCCTGAAGTACCAAGCAACCACGCCCACTTCCATCCTATTTTTGGCCACCCACATGATCTCAAGCACACACAACAAAATATTTGACCTCTGGAACAAGCTCATATAATCGGTCGTGCTCGTGCGTGTGTGAAAAAGACCACGCTATAATGAAGCCTTTAGACTTTGGACTACTTGTATGCTTGCAGATAAGGCCTCGCGTGTGCGTACGTGTACTTTCATTACTTCGGAGGTGAACTTCAGAGAAACTTAAAATATAGATTTAAAGAGGTGAATACAGGAACCGCTTCTGTCTAGTTGTCTATAAAAAATGAGCCGCTACTATATAAAAACACATCATCCTTGTCAGCCCATCATTACCCGATCCTAAGGCCAGTCTTAATGTATAGTTTCATGACACAGTTACCAAGACTACAAACTACCGAGCCATATGAGTTTTATGGGGACGAAACTCCTCTCTCATCTGATGAAACTCCTTCATTTAATGACTTTGCCAAGTCAGTAATTTTACTTATGTGGCATCCTATTTAATGTGCATGACACTCTTATGAAACATGCATTGAGACTGGCCTAATAAGTCAAGGATCTTGATAATAATTGGAATCCTATTGGCCCGATAGTGAATTCCTCTCTGTGGATACAGAGGGTAGTAGAGGATGGTGAATAGCCTTTTATAAAAGAAATTGTTAGGGCCAACCAATATAAAAATAGAATTTGTTGACATTGGATTGAATCCCAAGTCAAACACCATCAAGAGCTAGGACGCTATAGGTTGCAAGCAACCTATCACGCATAGCAAACAACTCTAGGGATCGATAAAATCGATCCCGGTTAGGTCGATCTGCTACAGCCCGTCATTCGCCGACAAAGCCTAGGAATACCTCCCGGAGGACCCATCAGGGAGGAGCACACCAAGGGTTGTTCTAGGGTCAGCATGGCCACCTAGGACGCCAATCAATCTTGCGGAGAGATGCAACGAACAATAGGAGAGTAGGAAAAGGGCAAAGATTGGGTAATAGATATAAAAAAGAAAATTCAGTGTTTGTTGACGGTCCATAATGCTCATATTTAACCATCAATTAATCATGGAAAAGGATCCAAATGCAACCAACACCTAGACTTAGGGTTTTATCTGACAGAATTCCACGAATTTTGGTGTTTGTGTATTTCTGCATGGGGTTATCAAGAAATACGGAAGAAAGACCCACACGTCGGGTTTACATAGAGATATTAACATGCCGCGCAATTTTCTACCATCTAGAAGACTTCAGAAGCCACGGGAACGAACGGGAGGCCGATCGGGCCCGGGGGCAGGGCGCCCGCCCTCCCCCCTTGGGTGCCCGCCCAGCTACAGTAACCAATCAGCTTCAACTTCGCGGATCGTGCTCCACCGACCTAAGGGACCAAGGAAAACCGTGCGATTAATGTCGGTTTGATCCGACGGCCCAGATTCATCTAAAAAGACTATATAAGCAAGGCACCCTGGCCCCTGGAGAGCATACCTCTTCTACAGAATCAAAGTTAGGGTTTCAATTCTTCATCCAAGTAGAGAGGATCCCTCTAGTTCTTCTAGTTCTACCTCTAGTTCATCTAGATCTAGTTCTAGTTCATCTAGTTCTAGTTCTAGTTCTAGTTCCTCTAGTTCTAGTTCTAGTTAGTTCTAGTTGTAATCTAGAAAATAGGGAGAGAGAAGAGGAGAGCGGAGGAGGAGCCGGATCTGTCGGATCTTCCTCAACATTGTACTTTTGCAGCAACTGGTTCGTTCTTCATCGTTCTCCAGGTTCTTCAATTCACAATTCCTGAGTTCTTTAATTACTTTTATTTACATTCAAGTTATTTATTGGATTCCCGCTTGCATCAAGTGCTCTAATCTTTGAAACATTATAGTAGTAATTAATAGATTAGACGTGATGTTTAGTCTTGCAATTACCTGGAATTGCACCCAATCCTGCGGATTGTTGTGGTAGCCTTAGGGTAGTGACAGCCCTAATGGTCGACGTATTCCACCTCGTTCGGATCGGTGTTTTTAGGACCGTAGTCGGAGCTTCCTAGCCCCCTTCTCATCTCTTTCTGTGGTTAGTGTTCTGATGTCCCGAAATAGATAATCTTGAAGTAATTCTTGATTCTTAGATCAACTAGAGAACTCTCAGGAAACTTCCTCTCTTCCCACCAAAAATAATCATATAGTTATCCTTGGGCGATCTTGGATCTTAATTAGTACACTCACGTTCCCCGTGGAAAATCGATACTCTGGAATACTCCCGGGTGAAGGCTACATCGGTATCCGTGCGCTTGCGGATTTTTCTGTTTGCGTTTAAAATACCCAACAAGCTTTCTGGCGCCGTTGCCGGGGAACGGTAGCTGTGCTAGTTTCGAACCAAGTCGTCCGTGTATCCTTTTTATTTTCCTTTTTTACCACACTCACCTTACCATTTTTACCATACCATATGGATTTCACTCTAAGCATTAATGAGCATGGAATTTATTTCATAGCCACTTCATTTACTCCATGCTCATATGCAACATCTTCCAAATCCATTGGTTTTTCCAACATCACCACATTCGAGATCTCCAACCCCCTCTTCTTTTCTATTTATAAAAACTTTAAAAGGGCGGTTGTCGATGCATATGTCTATATTAAATATTGCAGATCTTGTTGAGTTATATAGGTTAGCGTTGGAGGGGAAACCACTTCACTGACATAAATTGATGGTTTCCCAAGGACAAGCTTAGTGTCCTAAAATAAGCACTGATCAGATCGTAACATGAGCTTTTAACTATTTGCAACATTACCTTGTGTATTGAGCATATAAGGATAATTGTAAAAAAATTCCTTCGGGTATTCTTGTCACTAACCTTTCCAGGATTGGAGCAAGAAGATCGGATGAATGACAAGCACAAGGTATGTACAACCAATCATCATACAACATTGAATTAAATTCATCCAAACTTGAATTTTACAAAATTCAAGCTTGGGGGAGTACTTTATATAAAAACATAATTTGCCATGTTGCTATGTTGGTTTCCCTACCTTTGAGACATGCTCAATTTGTTAAATAGTAATCACACTACTTCATCTCCACTTGAGTAGATCTCTATAAAAGCGATCACGCTACCTTTGTTTATCCTAGTAAGTGTTAGTTTGGAAGTACTGTACATACTTCTATTGGTTTTTAAATTAAGCATGGTGCTTAGGTTAAACAACCTTCCTTAATCTAATTAGACATGGAGTCTAGTTTGGTTATTGAACTAAAAACTGCTTGTGTAGACATTGGTGTATTTTGTCAGACTAACCCCTGCAGAAAAAAAGAAAACTTTCAATATCGACCTGGGAAGTCCTGAGATAAACTCACATTGGAGACAAAGAGAGACACACATGAAGTTTAACAATTTACACAAGGAAGACATAGCTCACAAGAGATGATCCATAGAGGGTGCCACCAACACGATGCACAACCGCAAAGAAAGGAAAGCTTCCATAAGGTAATACTGTACCATCACTCTTCAAGAAAGGTAACATCTTAAGGTACTTGACTATCACTTCTATAAGCTTCTCCTTATTTCTGGCATTCACATGAGTAAAATAGACAAACATGTAAGATTTACAACTCTAGATTAACCAACCCAATCGATTCAATATGTTTAGTCCTTCCACCTTTGTGATCCCACACTCCTAATCATATGAGCTAAAATGTTGCACACTCAATCTTTGGAAGATATATATATATATAAAACATAAGTATAGATAGATTATCTTTCCATTAGGTTGAGTGATCTGATCTGACGAAGGTTTTAAATGCTACACTCATGATCTTATTATCCATCAATTGTGTCTTGCTCACTATGCTTAAGGATAGAGAAGAGCAAATACACTTTTGGTTCTGTTGGTGTTTTCCACCAACAGGGCCCATGCACTTGATCTCTGCCTTGTCTCTATGAGCAGGTACACTTCGAGCAAAATATGAAGGACTTTTGCAACTCCTAGACTCCACCAAGTGAAGAACCTAGATCTACGAGCACAAACACACTGGAGATACTGGACACTCAGGCAATCACTGCCCTAAGATGCTTGAGGACGTAACTACTAGAGTAACCCCATTGTGGAAGTAATTACTGACCTTCTGCCGGTCAAGAGAGACAACCCAGGACACCCCGTCATCCCGATCTCCATCGGCATGGTGGACTTCCTAGAAGCACTCTGCGACTTTGGCTCTAGCGTCAACATTATGCCCAGGGGAGGCCATTCCTGAACACCTCGGGAGGTGTCATCCACGCTAGTCCTGCCAAGATCAGTTTCTACATCAAAGGGAGAAAGGAGACGTTTTCCTTCAAGAACAAGACTACACAAATCTCAAAGCAATCCTAACACGAACCAAGGAAGAGGATCAACAGGGGGAACAGGAACAAGCAAATGTGGACTGAGTCAGCTAAGATAGTCACTGCAGCTCAAGGAGGTCAAGATCGTCAACTCAAGTTGCCTTTCTTGATCAAGAAGGACGACCCTAGTGTTCCAAGCATCGAGTGCCCAATCAACGGATATTCTTTTCAGAAGACACTCTACGACACCGGATCTGACGTCAACATAATGGCCGCAGTCACCTATCAGCTCCTGTTCGGAACCATGCCCCTACAACCAACATACATTCAGCACCAGATGATTTTAAAGTTATTGACATGGGAGAAGACAAGTACGATCCACCCATCATCCTTGGAGACCGTTCCGCAGCACCGTTAAAGCAATCATCTACATTGGAACCGGAGAAGTTAGGACAAGAAGAAGATGACGCAACCGCAACCAGAGGAGGAAAATCATAAAGGACGGATGGGTAGACTACGAAGGAGAAGTGGTAATGTCTGAAGACATACAACTTGAACAGAACTGTCCTAAGGAGACCGTAGCACCGAGTCAGGTGTGTAGAGAGAAGATTGTTATACACGAATAGGAGGTGCCGCCGGAACCACCGACTACGCCATCCAGCGAATCCCAGGACGATTGAGAAAACAGAGAGTCCCGTTCGGAGGACTTAAAAGCACCGAACGCCTTGCCAAGAGGTAAACTTGGTAGTTATCCTTTTTCCCTTTCAATTATTTAAAACAGTTTGCTTAGTTAATCAGGTTCATATCATCTTAAAAAGAAAATAAAAAATAGTTAAAAATAGTAAGCCCCATGTGAGTATGCTCATGGCATAAAACCCATAAGTACATTCACTGTGTTGGCATAAAAATAAAATAAATATATTCCTATCCTATAAAAATAAAATTATAAAAATAAATTTATGATCCTACTAAAGAGATTAACATTTATTGAGGAAGCTCAACATGATAAAGGCTAGATACTTATGCTAACACTTAACTAGTTCCACAAAGCTTTGTTGTCTATTTGAGCTCCACAGAATTCAAGGATCAAAGAAGACTAGCAGACGGAGGACATCCTAATCGCTGTCAGGGTGCTGCCGACATTCAAATACACCTCCGCCACCTACTAGTTACATCAGAAGAAATTACGTAAAAATCCAGCTTGGGAGAGAGCACCCCCATTTATCCAGCTAAGTGTTCTACTCATGTTTATATTTTACTCAAATAATAAAAAGATGCATAATCATAAAAACCCAAATAAAGATATTGTGCTTATATATATCTTTGCTTAGTTTGCTAAATAAATAAATAAATAAAGTTTGCTATGAACCCTCATGATAAGCTCTCACATGGAAATGATGAATAGTTGCTCTGCCATGACTAATTCTCAAAATTGAAATATCTCTCAAGTTTAGGCATGACTGGTATTAATTAAGATTTGCTCTAAACCTGAACTTGTGGGGAGAGTACTTGATCTAAAGTCTAAGTTGTTAACGGATATGATATGGGAAGGTTGAGCTGCTGTTTATCTGTTTCTAGAGATGCTAGAATTCTGGAGAATTTTATCTTTGAAAAAAAATCTTTAAAATATCACATGATGAGTTCCTGTATGATGAGAGTTTAAATTCCTACCACAGCCATATATACATGCTTGCTAAACTTTGAGCCACACATTTACTTTTTACTGCTTATGAGCATTGAGTGTGGTCAAGCTGTGTAGACCCTTAGGAGCTTGTCATGTGGTTAAATCAAGATTCACTTGCACGTTCACTCATACATGCTGCTTCTACTCCGGACGTACGCATCCACATATATCCATCTATTTCCATCTCCAGAACCACCCAAAAATATTTTACTCCTAATCCGGGAGAGAATAGCCAAAAATATTTCTGTCTTTCCCCTGTGAAATAAATGCTCAAGTTATCTTGTTACTACCACTTGCTATATTATCTCATGAGATGAATGCTCTTAAAAAAAAGAGAAAAAAAAAGATACGAGGAAATAAAAAGGGGCAAGTGCCCGGAACCTCGAAGAAAAGAAAAAGTGAGACGAGAGGTAAAAATGGACAAGTGTCCGACAGTAGAATTAGAGGTACAAGATACCCACCTGAGAGAAAAGAAAAAGAAAATATAGAGCATCTCATTCCCCTCAAAAAGTTTCAAAAGAGCAAGAAAGATATGTATCCCCTCAAAAGAGCACAAGTAGAATTAGACTTTCACCATTGTTATCACCATCATTACCATTCATTCGCCACACATGCACATCTTGATTTGACATATTGACTTGTTCTTCTAGATCCATGGTTTGACTATGCAATAAATGTTTTGTAAGTATGTATTAGCTGTCTCCCACCTATGAGCTCTAGATATCAAAACCTTATTAGAGTAGGGTGAGAGAGAAGGCAATACCACTATGCCTCATACCAAAAATACCACATAGTTTGAGAGAAGGCATACACCATTACTGCCTTGGTAAGGATCCAGAAATACCACAAAAGAGAGACTAGAGAGAGTCATACAAGGAATCTCTGAGTTTTGTTTGAAAATCTGCAAAAACTCTAGAGCTATAGTTGATCAAGAACATGAGACATGGCGCTTGATTAGACCGTTCTATCTTTTAACTGCTCAAGACACAAGTGACGGTTGCAAGCCCCATGGTGGAAGGTAAAATGAGTAAGTTTTAAATCTTAACAGTTTATCCTAACCTAGAGATGAGATCTTGTTTGAACGCATGTGTATCTTTAAGGCATGAAACCACTGCAGAAACTTTTGAGTTCATCTTTGCTCAGGGACGAGCAAAGGTTAAGCTTGGGGGAGCTTGTTGACGGTCCTTAATGCTCATATTTAACCATCAATTAATCATGGATAAGGATCCAAATGCAACCAACACCTAGACTTGGGGTTTTATCTGACAGAATTCCACGAGTTTTGGTGTTTGTGTATTTCTGCAGGGGGTTATCAAGTAATACGGAAGAAAGGCCCACACGTCGGGTTTACATAGAGATATTAACGTGCCGCGCAATTTTCTACCATCTAGAAGACTCCAGAAGCCACGGGAACGAACGGGAGGCCGATCGGGCCCGGGGGTAGGGCGCCCGCCCTCCCCCCTTGGGTGCCCGCCCAGCTACAGTAACCAATCAGCTTCAACTTCGCGAATCGTGCTCCACCGACCTAAGGGACCAAGGAAAACCGTGCGATTAATGTCGGTTTGATCCGACGGCCTAGATTCATCTGAAAAGACTATATAAGCAAGGCCCCCTGGCCCCTAGAGAGCATACTTCTTCTACAGAATCAAAGTTAGGGTTTCAATTCTTCATCCAAGTAGAGAGGATCCCTCTAGTTCTTCTAGTTCTACCTCTAGTTCATCTAGATCTAGTTCTAGTTCATCTAGTTCTAGTTCTAGTTCTAGTTCCTCTAGTTCTAGTTCTAGTTAGTTCTAGTTGTAATCTAGAAAATAGGGAGAGAGAAGAGGAGAGCGGAGGAGGAGCCGGATCTGTCGGATCTTCCTCAACATTGTACTTTTGCAGCAACTTGTTCGTTCTTCATCGTTCTCTAGGTTCTTCAATTCACAATTCCTGAGTTCTTTAATTACTTTTATTTACATTCAAGTTATTTATTGGATTCCCGCTTGCATCAAGTGCTCTAATCTTTGAAACATTAGAGTAGTAATTAATAGATTAGACGTGGTGTTTAGTCTTGCAATTACCTGGAATTGCACCCAATCCTGCGGATTGTTGTGGTAGCCTTAGGGTAGTGACAGCCCTAACGGTCGACGTATTCCACCTCGTTCGGATCGGTGTTTGTAGGACCGTAGTCGGAGCTTCCTAGCCCCCTTCTCATCTCTTTCTGTGGTTAGTGTTCTGATGTCCCGAAATAGATAATCTTGAAGTAATTCTTGATTCTTAGATCAACTAGAGAACTCTCAGGAAACTTCCTCTCTTCCCACCAAAAATAATCATATAGTTATCCTTGGGCGATCTTGGATCTTAATTAGTACACTCACGTTCCCTGTGGAAAATCGATACTCTGGAATACTCTCGGGTGAAGGCTACATCGGTATCCGTGCGCTTGTGGATTTTTCTGTTTGCGTTTAAAATACCCAACAGTGTTGGATCCTTCAACCGAGCATGATCCTCGCATATATAAAGAGGGTGTGGTCTTATCCCAACAAAAAAAACAAGTCTAAATCATAATCTCCAAGTTTCTTGTGCGAAACACGCCCAAAAACTGAATTAGAAAGTATTTGGTTCGGACTCGAACAAGCAAACTTCCCAAACTAGCCAAGCCAATTTCCGTGGGCTTAGGGAGACGGCTAGGCTGAGTAGGCTGAGCAGCAACGGGCGGACCCACCTAGCTAGGTCCCAAACCGACAAGACTGGTTTTGTTAGGGATGAGTCATAGGCACAACAGACAGCGCGAACAGGCCTAGACGGTTTGGAAGGCTAGCCAGGCCAGTTTGGCAAATCTTGGTGCCATCTTCTCCTCTTTTGCTCCCCGAGGCCCAACATGATGATCCAAACCATGATTTAGGACCCTTTTGCTCCCCGAGCTGTCTAGCAACTAAGGGCGATGTATATAATAGCCATATTTGTTCTACGGGCGTACATATATCGACCAATGTTTGGGAAGCACACTAGGACTCTTGCCAAACACCTGGTGATAGGTACTACATGTGGAGATTCTTCTTTGGTTACTACCATTCACAACTAAGGTAGTGTTATCCTCACGATCTCAAGAAGCTGCAATTTTTTTGCATCCTTCGTCCTTTTCTTCCCATTCTTATCACTATAGCCTTTCACACAGTAATTGTTATTTCTTTTGTACTTACTAGCATCACTGGTTGTATAATGCATCATGTCATTAAACATACCTTGGTACAAGATACAATGGTTTGGACATGAATGTATTCTTTCCATACCCATTGACAACGGACTAACTCGCTTCTTCCACTATACCACAGCCAATTTATAGCGTCAGAAAAAAGGTCGCTATAAGCCGCTATAGCAACGGATCATCGGTCGATATAGAGTTATAGCGACCAATGTATAAGTCGCCATAAGTGGTGTCTCTATAGGTCTATAGCGTCCAATCGAGTCTATAGCGACCGATAAACTGTCGCACAATTTAGTGACCGATGATCTGAGGGTATAGAACTTTGTAGCGACCAATAATCCATCCCTATGAACTGGTACAAATATATATAATTTCAATTTCAGATTAACTAGATTTCATGCTTAATAAACATCCTAACAAGTCACATTATTCATCAACCTATATATGTGTAAACCATAGCTGCTCACAACACTCATCAACCATATAAGATAAGTTATCTCAAGTTTTCATTGAAGCCAACATTATCAAGTCTCCTTGCACAATTCATGATAAGTCATCATTACACAAGAAACAACACACATACAATCTTGCTAGCTAGGTCAAATGGCAGGCACAAGTCATATGTTTGCATGCACAATCTAACTAGATTCACTACAAAATGCCTCATCTCCATCTTATCAAAAGCAAAATGTCATATGTTGGCTTCCTCCAATGCCTCCCTCAACCTGTAACATCAAGATGGCATAGGAAAAAATTTTAGTAAGAAAATATTGGTTAAGTCTGCAACTCTAGCATTCAAGAACTGATGTTGTGTTCTAATGGAATTAGCATGAGGTAAGAAAAAGGTAGAAATCACATAAAGACTGCATGTCCACCTGAGTTCTTAGCTCCTCTCTCCCTACAAGTCTAGAGCTCTTCTCTCCCCCTACTGCAAGTCCAGAGTGTAAAACAACATAGTATAAGCTCCAATCAGTATCATCAAACTTGCTAATCTTCAACTATCACAAGAGATAAGTGACTGACCTCAGAATAACATACCTGAAACACCTTGAGGCGGTTTCGATCCCTTCCTAACCGGTTTAGATGCCAGCTACCTAACCTTCAATTATCAAATATCACTAATTATATATATATATATATATGAGAAAACAAGAAATGATGATAAAGATAGTTTGTTACTCTGTTGTATGTCCATGCAATCGACAACTTAAGAGCATCAGCCATATTTTCCACACCAAGATAAGTGCGAGGCAGAGTTGCATCCTTTTTCAATATAAGTCTCACAACAACCTCACATATTGCTTTCCAAGAGCTACAGCTGCAACACTGGTTTTAGGATTTGTTGAAATAATAGTTCCAAGAGCCACACGTGTATTGGATCTTACCATTGCATATAATATTACATTCATTACAACCTGGGGCTACGCTAGCTTTGCTCGTTGTGCTACATCAGGTTGCACTTTTTGGGCTGCACTTTGCTGGACTGTAGGGGCTGCATTGTTGGGGATAGACTGATGGGATGAGGTTGCATTGTGCTGCACTTCATTTGTTGCACCATGTTGGACTATAGTTGCTACATTGTTGGAGAAGCGGCGATGGGACAAGGGGGGCTGCACTGGTTTTGCTCGTTGTGCTGCATCGGATTGCAATTCTTGGGCTGCACCATGTTGGACTGTAGAGGTTCCATTGTTGGGGATACACTGATGGGATAAGGTTGCATTAGGCTGCACTTCATGTGTTGTACCATGTTGGACTGTAAGGGCTGCATTGTTGGAGAAGCGGCGATGGGACAAGGGATCAAGATGTTGTGCAACAGAGGCTGCTGTAACATTGAGGTTGCACTGATGGGGTGAGGTTGCATGGGGTCTGCGTTGTATGAGCTGTACTAATGGGGCTATGTTGATGAGACTGCATAGGTTAACTCCCGATAATGGCAAGAGTGAAAACTGAAATATTCAAAGGATATTCAGAAGATTAAATCCAGATTGAGAAATTATGAAAATTCAGATGTATGCCTAGATGGAAGGGTCATGTCTGGTTCGGTACTATGATACTTCTATTGACAGCAATGCAAAGCAGCTAGTAGAAATCAATCTGGTGCTGCTCGATCTAGACTTGGCTGGTACATATATACAAACAAGTTCAGAGAAAATATATGCAATCAAATGCAGGTGACATCATTCACAGGGAGTAATGGACGGGGATGGAAAAGCCTGGGAAGGGGACCTACTGTTCAAGCTCTTGTGCTGTGGGAGAGGGACGGGAGGAGAACAAGTACCTACTCGGGGACGCTCTTGTTCAATCTCGCGGGCTGAGGGAGAGGTGACGGCGGCTGCGACGATGGGTCCTAGGTGGAGACGACGGTTGCGGCGGCTCCGGCGTGTACGGTGACTCCGGGTAGCACACAGCTAGGATGGTGGCCTAGACGACGGCGAGGGTGGCGGCCCCTGCGAGCTCGCGTGCGGCGGTGTTGTGCGGCTATGGTTAATTTGGCTGGAGATAGGCTAGGGTTTTGGTTGATACACTGACTGCTGGGCCGCACTAATTTCACTACGCGTGAGTGGGCTAGGCTGAGCGCGTCAAGAACAAAAATGGGCTATAGCGACCAATCATTTGACGCTAGTATTCGTTTTTAGCTACCGATCATTTGACGCAAATATATAGCGACTGATGTCCTGTCGATACAAGGAACAATAGTGACCGATCATCGGTTACCAATTTGTAGCGTCCGATTGTTCAAAATTAATATTACGTTTTAGCGACCGTTGTTTTGACGCTATACTTTGGTTGTGGTATAGTATTCACTTGATATGTGTTGGCATTCATAGAGTTTGGCTTCATAAGCACCATATATAAGAGTAGTGAAAATTCATTGAAGTTGCCATCTGACCAACCAGTCAAGCATGAAACATAGCAAAGACCACATTTCCACACAACCCTTTGAATCCTCATATAAAGGTTCCTATCTTGCTTCCTTTAACATCTCCAAATTATCTAGCCCTTCAATAGTTTCAGTAACAACTCTGCAACAGTGTGGCACAACATATGATCTCTAGGAAATCTTCATTGTTGTCATCAACAGCGAGACCGTCGTCATTCCAACCAAACATCTTCCCCACCAACAAACTTAAAGACACTTTATTTTCAATTAAACAAAAAAAATCGCCACTCCTACTCTCTCACCTCTCCAAGCATGGCTACAAATAGACACGGATCTAGATTTGCAAACAGATCCATTTATGGACAATCTTTTATAACCCTATGAGAAGCAAGAAATCTACACAAAATAAGACATTGATGTGAGCCTACTCCATAGAAGTAAGTTGGGACAAAAATGTAAAAACCATTAAAGCATGTGTCTCTCTCTAGATGGAACCATAATTTTTTTGCGGGACCCAGTTACAAACGCAAACGCTCACAAACACGAGCGTACACTCACCCCTATGAACGCACGCACACCTACCCCTATGAACACCTCCGAAGAACCGAGTTGGACCGGTAATGACCAAACGAAATTTACGAGTAGACCATTAAAAAGATAGCTAGATGGCATAATCTTACCTCTTAAAACCAACTCCCTCAATGTTTCAAAATGTAATACCTCCCCTCAAGGTGAGCTCTCAGTAGAGTGATATGTAGAGTAGGCTTTATAGGGAGTCATTTTCAAGGGCAATTCACTAGGACCTGTACAATTCTTTTTCTAGGGCCGGCCTTATTAAGGCCTTGTTTAGTTCACCTCGAAAACCAAAAAGTTTTTAAGATTCCCCGTCACATCGAATCTTGCGGTACATGCATAAAGCATTAAATATAGACGAAAATAAAAAATAATTACACAGTTTGCCTGTAAATCGCGAGATGAATCTTTTGATCCTAATTAGTTTATGATTGGAAAATATTTGCCAAAAACAAACGAAAGTGCTACAGTAGCGAAATCCAAAAAAAATTTCGCATCTAAACAAGGCCTAAAGAGAACATCCCCAAGAAACATCAGATTTCCAAGACTGATCCACTTAATAAGACTGAAATCTCATTTTCAGGGACAGTTCTTTTAAGAGAATGCTACAGAAAATGGATACATTTTTAGGGGTGGTTTTCTAATAAAACTTCATATGAAAATAGATTTTTAGTGGCAGCTCGCTTGCTATAGTGCTCCCTGTCCTAGTTAGTGGTGGCTTCTTTTCTGAGCTGTTATTGTAAGAAATCAGTGCCGACTATAAAACAAAGATTTGTGTAGAAGTGTGATCACTTGAGAGATCACCGCAAACCCATCGCCTGTGTCGCATATACGCTCCACGTCACCTTTCTATTGGAGCTAAGACGTCTCCAACAGGATTGGCAAAGCAAAACCCATACCCAAAATAGGTACCGCACAGTAAAAAACATCCTCCAACAAGGTAGGCAAACACAACACCCTATTTGGGTCGCGCACGACGCAAAAATGCGTCGTCCTTCCGTCTCTTTGCGTCGTCCTGCAGCGTGGGGGCCACCAGCACCGAAGCCGGCAACAACGGCGGCCGCGCGGCAGCTTCCGGCCAGCATCGAGGGGGATTCCGCCCTCCCCACCCCAGATCCGCGCCGCGCCGACACCACTGCCCCCGCTCTCCGCTGTTGCTGCTTGGTGCCGGGACCTCCGCGGAGCTCTTGCAGACGAGGTCTGTCGCTCACGCGCAGCCAGGGCCTCCGCCGGCGCTCCTGCCAGCGTGGTGAGCCGAGTCCGCAGCGCCTGCCCGCGGTGAGCCGGGTCTGCAACGGAGCGAGCGGCTCTGCGACACCTTCCCTACGGCAAAGAGCGGAGCGCGAGGAGGACGGCGAGGCGCAGAAGGAGGAGGGGTGGCTTCCGGCGTGGAGAAGGAGCAAGGGTGGTTGCGGGCATGGAGAAGGAGCAGGGGTGGCCGCGGGCACGGTTGAGGAGCAGGCGTGGTCGTGGGCTTAGATGGGGAGAGATTTGCGTTCTCCCGTGCTCCTCTCCTCTGTTGGAGAGGGATAAATTTTGGGTGGCTATGCTTTTATTGTACAAGACCTATTTGCATCCCATTTGTGTCCTCATTGTTGGAGTCAGCCTAAGCCTCCCATGTACTCGTATGTACGTAACTTATCACAATGAATAGAGATGCGGTTGATCAACTTCTTGTGCTTAGCTATTTCACTTTCAACACATGAATGTCCTGGGCTCCTGGCATCTATGTGCTGCATAATCATGCTAGTGTAAAGGCTTGTTGCTTTTGTGGACATAAACTAGACAAACGTGTTAACCTCTTGGCATATGTGTATGAAAATCAAGCTACAGCTTGTGATCTATCTTGCAAGTTGACTCACAATGATAATGGAGGACAGATCATCATCCATTTGTTTCTCTTGCAAGCAGGTAGAAAGCATATGCGCAAATAATTGGAAATATATATGGGCCAGGCAAACGCAATTCTGATCTACAGCAAACAATGCAAGATCTCTAGCTGAGTTCACTACAGGATATTCTAATATATGGTTCTTAGCCTCGACACAGCAGCTGACTTACATATTCTATTCATAGAAGATCTTTGTCCAGAAAGAGCGAGAGAGCGCTACTTGGCTGTGATTCTGATGAGCTTGACAATTATGAAATCCATTTTCAAACAACTTCTAGTTTTTTAACTACTAATAATATTGCACATAAACATTTTTTGCCGACAAGTGGCTCGTACAATAGTGCAATCTTTCTTGTTCCAGTGGTAAATGGTGAATGCTTATCATGCCATCCACATGGATCCAAATGCAGGCTGCCTAATCAAGATCTATGTTAGGATCCTGATGAATCTAGAGATACAATGCATTATCACACAATCGTAAAAGTAGTCACCAAAAGAACTCAACATGATACTAATTAATCCTAGTGATTGTTGATAAAGGTTGCTCTGAGCAATATGTCAAGTTGTCAACCCCAGCAAAAGCCACAATGCTTCACAAGTCAGTGTGTTCCTTTTGTTTCTATTATACATTTCTTCCTAATTCCATGTAGTGTACACTGGTTTAAGGACACAGCTTCAAATGAACTAAAAGAATATTAAACTGAATTAATTCTGGAGTAATTAAGGGTACGCACATTCAGAGTTTATTTTTGCTTCAATAATGCTCAAAAACACTTACTATTTCCTATATCTATATTCTCAGGAACAAGTTCCTCAGCAATAACATGGTCCAGTCAAATCATGACGAATACAAATCTTCATATCGACCAAAAAATGCACGGGAGCAGACATAATCCGTGCTTCTCTGACAGGTACATATTTGCCCAATTTAGATACATGCAGGACATCTGATCCACTTATGTCGGGAACAATTAAATATGCCATCGTATCTTCGCAGCAAAATTTACAAAAATTAACCGCTGATGCTGTGGTACCAAGCTACAATCAGATGTAGCCCAAGCTTTCTGCTTCCCAGCAAAGCACAGATAACATTTGATTAGCCATAGCTTAAGGAGAATATATGTGCTGTACAGTTTTGTCCAGCATCAGTGGGGAAAGCTACATGATTGGGCATGGCTAGGTAGGAATATTTTAGTTAGAAGAGGTGTCCACTTCCCATTGGAAAGTTGTGTGTATGGCCTGTGTTGGTTTCAGGCCCATGCCTCTGCCAATGCCCTCCCCAAAGCAAGCACAAACACGCTCTGAACCTTTAACAGGGACCTGCCCTGGACAGCAACTTCTCAGTTCTCACCATAGCCAACTCCATGAGTCCTTCCCTGCTCCTGTAAATATCTCATCTTAGTAGTATGATCCATCATCCATTGATGTAGAATGAATTCTCATAATAGTATAGTTCCAATAATGGGAGCTCTGATGTTTACAAGATCTAGTGCGGTCCATTTTGGCAAAAGCGAAGTGTTTATCTCTCAGATAAAATGCTTGAAAAGGGTAAGAACAGTTGATAACACTAACAGGTGAAGAGCCACACCTTTGTAAATGGCAAATTGGCAACAGATCGATCACAATCAGAATCACAGGCCTTACATTTCTGTACAGCTGTCTGGATCAAAATTCTGAATGGACATGAAAAAAAGGAAGATGCTCCCTTATCTTACCACAGATGGCATGTGGGTCGTATTTCTCTTCATATCAGATCTACACTGTCATAAAACATTTACAGCTCCCTTATCAAGATTATTAACCATCATGACCAACAGTACATCTAAATCATTGCAAGTTTTTTCCTTTTCTAGTAACCATTGTTTAAAACCAATTGTGAAACCAGTGTACAGTAGACTGAAGGCTATTTTTTAGATAATGGAAACAAATGTTCCAGCTTCAGCTTCTCACAAGAGAGAAGCATCAGACCAAACTTATTACAAACTCACTCCAAACAAAACCACACAAGTAACTGAAGGCTATATCCATATCCAAAGTAAAAGTGAACCGTATCAAAGTAGCAACAAGGATATATAATGCGGCGCCCTCTCTTGTTATCTCCCCTTTTTTCGACATTTTACATCATATCTCTCATCAAGTCAATTCTTCATCAGTGAGGGCACATGATTAATCAAGATACTGTTTAAATATATTCATCGGCATTCTTTTTGGCCTTCCCAAGGGTAAACAACAGTCTCCCATGATAATTGGCACCCCCCACCCAGGGCCCTTATAAATAACCATCCCCAGTTGCCTAGAAATTTACCAAGGCATCACACTAAACTCCAACAAGGTGGAGCACAACACAGCACACTAGCTCAATAGTAGTGTGATGTAGCTCAGTAGGCTTGTTGTATCACAAGAGCAGAGGCAGAGAGAGAGAGAAAAAAGAAACATTGGACGCCAGGGAGCAGAGGAGGAGTGTGAGTGTGGTGTTCGTGTGCCAGACACTGCCAGTGCAGCTGCTACTGCGAGCTGAGGCGAGAAAAGGATGGATGTGGAGTCGAGGCAAGGTTCCAAAGGGGACGCCATGGCTGCTGCTGCTGCTGCTGTCTCTGTTGACTGGAGGGGAAGAACCTGCGACCCCGTCAAGCACGGCGGCATGAAAGCCGCGGTCTTCGTCCTAGGTTCCTTCCTACTCATGCATCCGCTCTTGGTTCAGAGATCGATCGATCGACAAGCAGTGCTTTTGTTCTTAATAGTTTGGTTGGTTGATGAACACGCACGCATGCATGATGCATGTCGTCGTCGTGTCGCCATGGATGGATGTGATATGATGCAGGGATCCAGGCGTTTGAGATGATGGCGATTGCGGCGGTGGGGAACAACCTGATCACGTACGTGTTCGGGGAGATGCACTTCCCGCTGTCGGAGGCGGCCAACATCGTGACCAACTTCATCGGCACCGTCTTCCTCCTCTCCCTCCTCGGCGGATTCCTCTCCGACTCCTACCTCGGCAGCTTCTGGACCATGCTCATCTTTGGATTCGTAGAGCTCTCGGTAATACTCCTACTTAATATATAAGCGATTATTATTCATAATTAATCTCATAATCATCACTTATTTGGATGCTTCCTTCAATCATCATCATCACATATAAAGAAGCTAGTAGTAGTAGCTAATTAAGAAAACAATGATGCCATGCCTTGCCACCTGGGGCCTCATTTGAAAACGGTTAGTTGATTGCATTCTTGTTTGTTTCTGTGCAAGCCTGATCATGATGAACAGGATCATGGCGTTTAATTTAACTAATCTCTTTCTGCAGGTTACTGTTCTTTATGTTTTCTTTCCATAAGTAAACTAGTACGACAAAAAGAAGCAGAAATTATAATAAAACGTTCAGCAAATAAAGCAGGCGGGTTTGGTACTTTAATTAACGGCCTGAAACAAAAACGAAAAGATGTGTACAGTAACGAACAAGCAATGCAAGAAAACAGTGCTGTGAACTGTTAAATAAAGGCACTGAAAGGACAGGAACAAATCATCACCCCCAATGGCAGCCGTCTAGTGCGCCTTGAGTGCGCGCCCCGAACGCCAACCCACTTTTCCTCATCTTTGCATGCATTCAGTGCATCACAAGAATGGCAACACCAAATACAGTATAATCCTGCAGCAGTACATGCGCCAACTAATTTACTTAATCTCTTCTGAATAATGACAATTAGTTATAATAATCTTTATTACATTATTAATATATATAGATATTTACTTACAAGTTACAACTTACTTATATGGCACTGGCAGGGTTTCATCCTGCTGGCGGTTCAGGCGCACCTGCCGCAGCTCCGTCCGCCGCCGTGCGACATGATGGCGGCGGCGGGGCAGGCGTGCGAGCAGGCGAGCGGCCTGAAGGCCGGCATCTTCTTCGCGGCGCTCTACCTGGTGGCGCTGGGCAGCGGCTGCCTCAAGCCCAACATCATCGCGCACGGCGCCGACCAGTTCCGGCGTGGCAGCGCCGGGGACGCCCGCCGGCTGTCCAGCTACTTCAACGCGGCCTACTTCAGCTTCTGCGTGGGCGAGCTGGTGGCGCTCACCGTGCTCGTCTGGGTGCAGACCCGCTCCGGGATGGACGTCGGCTTCGGGGTCTCCGCCGCCGCCATGGCCATCGGCCTGCTCTCCCTCGTCGCCGGCGTCGCCTTCTACCGCAACAAGCCACCGCAGGGCAGCATCTTCACTCCCATAGCTAAGGTATGTACGTAGTATACACACCATGTCAAGCAACGTACTACTGTGTGTCGTACTGTACGTACGTACGGAAAGGCTATATACTATAGTATAGGTACAGCACTCATTTTATTTGCTGTCATTCCCTCATTTTGAAATATTATGAATATACTCAGATCTCAGTGGAAAACCAAAACTGGTAGGTACTAGGAGGACATCCACGTAGGAGGAATATGTGAAGCTCAAGCATATATATTTTGACTAGTATGGATATATAAAGGAAAACCAATATAATAGCCAAACACACACTTTGTTTTCCCTCTTCCAAATTAAATCTGTACAGATTCTTTTTTCCATTTTCTGTTGTTTGCAGGGTTTACATTATCGGTCGTATTTGAATAAGAACATTTTTTTCGAGACCACGCCGTTGCGCATTTTTCATTAAATAAGAACATTAGAAATATGGTAAAACCATTGGCAATAGAAAAACAAATTATGACATTTTTAAAGAAAAACACTTAGTTTGCAAACATAAACCATGTTGAAAATCTCCAGATAATTTAACATTACAATATACACAAAATTTGCTACTTGCGCATATAAGCTTAGACACATGTCTAAAAGCCAAAAAAAAAAGCTTTTTTCCAGCATCCACGTACGTATATGGGCCAACATGAGAAATTGAAGCGCATATTGTCACAATGGATAGATTAAGAAAAATTACAAGCACAAGTTAACTTCATATATATCTACTGTATGTTTATTAAAAGGTGCAATCGTGCAAATATGGTCACCAGTAGGCCCTAGCACCCACGTACATGCACTATCAACAAATACAGTATATATAGTCGCCGCCGGGCCCAGCTCCACGTATATGCACTAGCTACACACATATAGTATATAGTAGTAGTACATACATGAAATCCAATAAGAAGAGACGACGCACTAGCGCGAAGTGAACCAAAAATTAAGATGAACTAGCTAGTACATATGGATGAGAGCAGGCAGGTGTATATCCAACACTGGCAAAAGGAAGAAACTTTGACCATGCTGCGTATCATGATTCCTTATGAAGAAAGTAGGTTTCCATATAATGCTGCTTTAGGAGCAAAGTTATTAAGCTGAGGGCCGCCGTTGTTTGTTTAATTGGCAAAGCTTTCTGATGATCCAAAAGCCACAGGGGTCACCTATCAAATACTGGAGCATTTGGCCAACAAGTAGTTGTGGTGGTAGAGGTTATATATATGTGTGTTCAAAACATGGTAGCTAGATGTTATACAAAACATATTAAAGACTGTCCACCAATAAACACTCAAGATTGAAACAGACTCTTGGAAGATCAAAAAAGAAACTTGGATTTACCCATTCAACAAACTCTTGTGATCTAGATAAAATATTAATTTGATAGAAAAAATAAGTAAGATTTATTACTCTTTCCATTCTAGATTGTAAAGATATTTTGATTTTTCTATATACATAGGTTTTATTATGTATTTATAATTTGGTATATTCTATGTCTAGATGCATATATAGTAGAAGCAATACATTCAGAGAAATTAAAAAGTTTTATAATTTAGAACAGAGCGGGTAGATATGACAGCGTGATAATTAAAGCTCAAACCTATACTTATTCGATTGATGGTCCACCAGATCGATGGATATTGTAATTTTCCCTTAGATAAAATTGTGTGCTTGTTAAACTTAGATTGAGTAGTTTCACTGATGACTTGATTAATTTGTGCACTGGCTAGCTGCACTGGTCTCTCTACTTTTACCTGGGACAAGTTGGCAGGGCTAGTGGCTCAGCTTTCCACTGGGTGAGTCAACAACAGCACACGTACGCTTGCTAGCTTGCTGTTAGAAGGTGCCTGTGCATGCTGTGATTGTTAATAATCACATACTCTAGCTAGCTGGAGGCCCGCATTCTGTTACGGTTGCATCAATCAAATCAATCATGCACGCTGTATAGTGGGGGCGTGTAACATGTGTACGCACCACCATGCATATAATAACATCGTCAAGGCATGACAAAATTATTAGACAAGCATGTTTTCATCCAAACTACAACTAGTTAATAACCAAAATTACATAGTTTACCACGGTAATTAATCACTACAGGAAACTTAAATTCTTTATGTGAAAACACATAAAAAAATACGAACATCGTCAGAAAAATACATACAAAAATAGATATACACCTGCGTATCGAAATAGATACATACAAAAATA
>NC_012874.2:13323228-13387139 GCF_000003195.3 Sorghum bicolor
GTTACACCACAGACATCTGCCACATCAACAAGTTCAGGTGCCAAATATATAACAGAACTACTAGTACAGAATATTCGAAGTTTTATTTCTTGTGAAGTTTTTTTTTTGCTAATAATCAAGTGTCTCAAATCTTGGATTATTCCAAATCAAGGTTCTTGGACAAGGCCTGCGTGAAGGCGCCGGACAGCACCGGCGGGTCGTCGGCGGGGACGAAGGAGAGCCCGTGGCGTCTGTGCACGCCGGCGGAGGTGGAGCAGGTGAAGCTGCTGCTGTGCGTGGTGCCCATCTTCGCGTGCACCATCGTGTTCAACACCATTCTGGCGCAGCTGCAGACCTTCTCCGTGCAGCAGGGCAGCGCCATGGACACCCGGCTCGCCGCCTCCGGCTTCCACGTCCCGCCGGCGTCGCTGCAGGCGATCCCCTACATCATGCTCGTGGCGCTCGTCCCGGCGTACGAGGCCGCCTTCGTCCCCGCCATGCGCCGCCTCACGGGCGTCGCCACGGGGATCACCCCGCTCCAGCGCATCGGCGTCGGCCTCTTCGCCGTCACCTTCTCCATGGTCGCCGCCGCGCTCGTCGAGGCCCGGCGCCGCCACGCCGCGGACGGCGGACGGCTCCTCTCCATCTTCTGGATAGCGCCGCAGTTCCTGGTGTTCGGGCTCTCGGAGATGTTCACCGCCGTCGGGCTCATCGAGTTCTTCTACAAGCAGTCGCTCGCCGGCATGCAGGCCTTCCTGACCTCCATGACCTACTGCTCCTACTCCTTCGGCTTCTACCTCAGCTCCGTGCTCGTGTCGCTCGTCAACAGGATCACCAGTAGCTCCACCTCCACGGCAGGCAATGGCGGCGGCGGCTGGCTTGCCAACAACGACCTCAACAAGGACAGGCTCGACCTCTTCTACTGGCTCCTTGCGGCGCTCAGCATCCTCAACTTCTTCAACTATCTCTTCTGGGCAAGGTGGTACTCCAGGAGCGTAGAGAGGGTGCAGGTCGTCGGAGTCGGAAGCGGCGGCGGTGCCGGTGAGCAGGATGACGAGAAGGACACGCTGAATGCTGAGACTAATTAACATGCATGGGTTCATGAAAGGAACTCCCACCGCACAAACATCTCAGCCAATTAATCAGTTAACCTAGCGTACGTTAAGTGTAGTTAACCTTTTCTATTTCTTTTTCAAAATTAACCTTGGCGGGGCCAAGTTAATGTTAAGCTAGGGTAGTTATGTAAATTCAACTCCTGCAAGGATGCATGAGTAGGAAGTGGTTTGGGTAGCTGAAACCTAGTCCCTTAGCTTGCACGGGTTGAGCTAATATTATGTATATATATATATATGTAGCTGTGTGTAAATGCGAATGATCTATTATCTTAGTATTTGGATAATAAAAGGAGTCTCGACTTGCACCTTTTGAAGAAAGAAAACGACCGATTTAATCTATGATGTACTCTTATTTTTTTAGGGATCGTTTTATGTCTTTTTGTCCATCTTTTATACCATTCTTTGTATTTTTTGAGATATATTAGATGTGACACTTGTTTGAGTATCTTTATCACAAAAAATAGAAATCACCGCATTATTATCAAAGAAAATAGTATCAACTGCCCATATGTATGTGTGAATAAATTATGTACCCGTGGCATTACTTAAAAGGTTAGCTAAAAATACAATTATATACCAATTTCACTATTATCCACCCGTGCCATTTATTTCAAATAAATGCAGCTAACCACATACCTCATACTCTTAATAACAATTGAAAATCCAGATCCTATAAATAAAATATAATAAACAATAGAAACATTTTAACATATACATATTTACCATCGCATTGGTGAAAAAACTAGGTCTCCTTGTGAATCAAGCCAAGATGACTATACTTTCATTTTTATTGCCTCTCGACCAGGTATGATATATAGTTATAGCTTTAAATATGCATGAAGCAACAAACATTAGGGTGATGTTGAGTAACGCAAGTAACTCCATGGGACACCAAGTCACGAGGGTGGATGTCACGGAACAGCAAGGGATGCCGGGTCACTGAGTCTGTACTTTGTACTAAGACAGATCTACCGTCAAGAAAGTCTGAACCTCTGTCTGTGTAATCCTGTCATCTGTGGCAAAGGGCCTGACCTTGTTCAAGTTAATCTTGCAGCAATAAATCAATCATTCCTCTGATATCATGTTGCAAGATCCTGTGTTTGAATCGTTTTGGTTTTTTTCTTCCCAGTCTCCATCTCTTCTGCTTTTGATGGATTTTGATTTCCTGTGGATTTGAGGATAATTTGAGTGGATGTGTTCATGCTAGGACCTCTAAGGAACATCTATACCAAGTAGTTTGGGCAGATTTCTCACGAACACTTAGATCCATTACTTTGAGGAAAAAATGAGAAAACCCGGACCCTTTTGATGGATTTTCTTATCTGTGTTGATCCCTTGACTTATGGGTGATGATCTTTGGATAATAGCTTCTAAGAACCCAAGGGAATCCCTCTGCAAAACTTCAGGTTTTTCGGAGCTCTTTTGAATTTATTTTGAATTTTTCTTGGAGAGAATTCTCTTGAAATATGTATAAACCAACTCGATCAAACCGGTTTGGAAAACGGGCTCAGGTTGGTTTTTTATGTTGCTCCGAGCTGATTTTCAGTGGAGATCTTCTCCTTAGTTTTGTAAGCTCCCCCACCAAGTTTCAACTCTTTTCAAAATCGTCAAACTGGTCATTGACATTTTCTCCTCCATGGGTTGAAAAACTAGCTCAAGTTGATTATGCAAACTGGCTCAGGTCGGTTTTTCCTTTCGGTTTCTAAGGTTGCATGTTTTGATCTTCGTTTGCTTTCATGGTTGTTCCGTTGTGTCCTCGGGTCTCAATTGAATCCAAGTAGCCATAAGTTGGCGTGTTTTATTACTCTCGTCGGAGTTTTAAGTGTTTTCATCGCTTGGTGGACGGTGTTGGGGCAGCAGCCCAAATTGAAAGAAAATTAGATTAGGCTTCTATTCATCTCCTGCCTCTGGTTGCCTTGATCCTTCATTTTTTGCAGTTCAGAACGATTTACAATGCAAGTGTATTGCTTCTGATAAAAAAAGAACATTTTAAATCCAAAAGGATGCAGAAGGGTTTCATATGAAATCTATATGTGTATATAACAATAGGAATAATACAATGCACACCAGATGTTATGCAAAAATATGAAGTTTATTAAGTATGATTTAAAGCAAATCTAAGGGCTTCATTGTTTATGATTTTATTTAACTTTTGCTCGCCAAAAGCTAGAAGTTGAAACAAACAACCTGGCTATTGAGTTGGCTTTCAAAAAGCTAAAAAGTTAGTTTCTGAGGAAATAAACTAAAAGTTGAAAAACATGTTTTGAGGAGCCTTTCTGTCTTTTGTTGCGCTGAGAAGCTAAATTTTATGTAAAAAAAACAACCGTTAGAAGCCAAAAGCCAGAAATTTAGCTTTGGAGCGAAAAGCCCAAAAGTTACAGGTCAAACAAATAGACCCTAAGATCATAGAAAGACAAAATTGGTGACACAAGTACTTAACCTCTCGATCTGAAATTTCTATTCTTACTAGAAGTGACTTGTAAAAAGAAAAAGTGATGAGAACAGAATATTCCTACAAATTTAGGCATAAATCACACAGCCCTAAAAGGCAAGCAAATCTCATTGAAGAATAAAACTTTTTCCACATCTAGAATATCACAATTTTGAGTTCGATTCCATTGGCATTAAAAGTGACCTCCGTTAGATATGTGCCTTGGATATATTATTAGCACAAAGGATAATTTAGAACATTTTTATGTTTTTATTTCTAAAAGACAGGCCCATCTTTGTGCTTTGTTTGCCTTCCTTTGTCTGGATATGGAGCTGGAAGTTAAAGCTGCCATATAGCTTCAAGTTGTACTACGGATGCCAAATCGGTCTTTCGAAACCTATAGGTCCAACAAAACGTGCTTGAAAGAAAGCAAGTGTGGTGAGTGATAACATCAATTGCCTTCTTGTCCCCCGGCTAGGGTTTTTTTTTTGTTTTACCATGCTACCGAACAGGGCAGTTAGTTAAAAAGCCACCTGACAAGGAAAAACGACCAAAGCTATATAGTTGCCACGGGCTTTCATCCAGATGATTAAGTTGAACTGTATGTTCTTGAATACTCTTACTTGCTAGCATATAACCTCTTCAATAATAAAGGCAATTAAGGAAATTCAATATCCCAATGCATGATATATCTTTTTCTGCAGTCACCCAATGCAATGGTTGTGTATGTGCTTTTCATGTTTGCATCATCTATGAAGGTTATAGTCACTCTCACTCATTAGGTATTCTAAGTGTAATAAGAGAGAGGTGGTGCAATAATCAAAACTAACAAACTAACGGCTCACAAGCATATCAACCGACCACCTTGTGCACATAATTCATGACAGCACCTAAATCTGAATCCATCAAACCACAAGTTGTACCATCTTGCAATAACATCTTCCAGGGAAAAACCGCAGGCGACGCTGAGATGATTTCACTACAAGTACAAGAGGTGGGAGCCAACAAGTGAGGAAAGACTCTAAATCCCCCACAAATCTCTATCTTTTAGTGGTGGATTTGGTGGATCAAAGCCCCCTCTCTCTCAATCTCCCTAACCCTAGCTCTCTCTATTTCTCTCAAGCAAGAAGCAAGTAAACTCTCTGTATGTGCAAGGGAGGCACGCAGCCCCCTTTTGGGTACGTTGTGCTATTTGGTGAAGAGCCTTCTAAGTTCTGAGATGTTACAAATAAGCCCAAATGGATATAATTTGAGCTAGCCATCACACTAAGAAATATAGTGGAGGTACTGTCACAGTAGTTTCAAATAACACTAGCATAGGAATGGTTTGTTCTAATGGTCAAAACGGTTTTCGGGGCCAGTTCAAAAAAACCACCACTTCGTCATCGATTATTTTAAAGATTAGTTGTTTGTAGGATGGGACATCTAACCGTCCCTCGAAAAAGCTTTTTGAGGGGTGGTTCCACTAAAATTGTGTAGTTGTTTTAAAGCAACTACCACTCACTCATCACGCACAAGGACTTGTCTGTAAGTTCTTGAAAATCCACAACAAAGACAATTGAATAGATAGCTTAAACAACCTAGAGACAAGAGTCATTTGTTTGACTGTTTGCAAGTAATTTAATGTTAAAATCATGAATATTATTTTAATATACGATTGCAGTTCCTCTTTGTCGAGAATGCATGGCATGACAGTGGTGCCATCCACTACCATACATATAAAATCTTATAGTATATAGGCATTCTAATTTTACTTGCAAAACGAAAGCAAATCCAACAATACACTCCCACCATATCTATAAAGAAAGTTGTTTTGGACAAAATCATGAATAGATTAATTATGAATATAAAGAAAGTTGTTGAGTTTGAAAATGTGAAAACCATACGAATAGATTTATCTTGAAAAATATTTTCATAAAAATATAAATATATATACCATTTTTTGATAATTTTTTTATAAAAACAAGAAGTCAAAGTTACGCTTTAAAGACTGTATCACTATTCTAGACAACTTTCTTTATAGTTACGAAGGGAGTATTTTTTATTTAACATATCTGATAATTCTCAAAGAACAATGTAGACTAAAAAGGCAATACTATACAAATAGTTATTTTGGATTAAAAATGAACAAGAAAAAATACTTAGGGCTTGGACATGAACTAAAATAACTGATTAGCGATCTCATCCGTAAGAAGGTAAGAACCAAGATATCACGTTGTTGAGCCCTGCATGGTCGCTGCCGTCATGCGTCGTTCTCTAGCGCCCAACTCTCCACGCCACCATGGCTCGCTGGTTCCGCGTGTGTGTCGGTGCGTCACCAACTCGCTAGTCGTGATTAGAGCATGGTGTAGCTCCTCGCCTCTTTCTCTGCCCGAGGACCATGGGGAAAGGAAAACTAGGAAAAAATATCGACATTATCTTCTTAGACCTTCTTATTAATTTGTTGATGCCTAATATATTATAGACTTGAGGGTTTGTATACCTAGATTTGGGCCCTTTTCCTGCCTGAGCCCTCGGGCGTCGCACCTCGTGCCCTACCCCTAGGGCCGGCACTGGTCATCATCGTCTCATTTGACGACTATCTCGCTCGGCTTCTAGCTCACCAAGGTCTTTTTTGCAAAATATACGGCATACAGAGACAACCGAAAACATGCTGTACATGCCCTTAGGTGGTCTACTAATCGTGGAACAAGGACTTATACTAAACAAAAAAATGACCTTTTAAGTAATCATTTTTGACAATGTACGCGTATTTAGTCAATAGTGGTGTACGGATCTTATAGGAAATTTGGCATGCTAAGTTACCCATGAGAATAAAAGTTTTTATGTAGTACTTAAAAAGGGAGTTATCTTAACAAAGGACAACTTAGCAAAAACAAATTGGGAGGGTAATAAAGGTTGTCCCTTTTGTAATACTCCAGAATCAATTCGGCACTTATTTTTTAGTTGTGTCAACCCACTGGTGTTAATGATCTTTTTAATCATTGGTCAGAAGGGAGGGGGGAACCAATCACAATTTGAACTTATTGACTGCAGCCGCCGCATTATGTTGGTCACTGTAGATATCAAGAAATAAAATTGTTTTTGATAATCGTAGACCTAAACCTTTTTTGCAGGTACTATTCAGAGGGACTCACTGGCTCCACCAATAGGTCCTGTTACAGCGTCATGAAGATCGCCAGCAGGAGTTAGTCGACGCCTGTCGTATTCTCGAAACTTCGTGTCTTCAGCTATTTTCATCCTTTGGATGGTCATCTACTTTTAGAGTTTCTTCATATTGATCTTTTGAGAGAGTTTTTTCTGCAGTTAGTCTTTGTGTCGTGGGTTTGTGCACGACTATGATCATGTTAATCCATGGCACTTGCCATACCTTGGTTAAAACTTTATAATAATTTGGCCTGAGTTCATCCGGTTTAGGGTAAACGAGTCTGATAGACTTTCTATCTTTTATCTAAAAAAATACACAGGATTGGAACCAATCCTGGCTCAGCTCTTGCAAGAAAGGATATCACTCCATGAGAGACAGTGAGCCATATATATCCAATCCAACGCATCAAAACTTGGGGAGCAATAATCCGTAGCACTCACTCGGCAACCCACAGGGGACAAAAGCAACACAGAGGGCCAGGTAGACGAACCATCCATCAGTCATCGGATTCAGACCAGACGACACCGATAGGCCGGCCGGCCGGCCGGCAGGAGCACGAGCACGGCGCGAAAAGAACGGCGGGCGCCGCAGCGGAAACGGAAGGGCAGTTTTTCGTGCGACGGATCCATGGCAGACAAACAATGATGATGATGCGTGCGTGCGTTAAAGCGTCCCTAATCATGGACCGAGCGAGGACGAAGGAACAGTCTCCGTTTCGTGCTCATCTGCAGTAGAAAGGGGGGCCGGCCGGAGACATTGATAGGCAGAACGTCGACACATGTCTGGGCTTGTCCCGGAAGCCGGCCTGAAGGAGGCGAGATAGATACCTTGTGCTTGATCTCTTTTTGTGCAGCGTTAGATACCCTGGACCGGTACTAGATACCTATTCCACAAGTCATCTACTAGATCAGCAGCTTTATTTTGACCCTTTTTCCTTTAACAATTTGTTTGAAGCGCAGCCTTTTTTTCTCTGTATTTGATGCATGCTTTCAATCTTTTCCTGCGCAAACTCCTGGTACTGATAACTTGCTGAGTTTGAGAATAGAATCTCTACTCTCGTCCTTCTATGGCAAATGTGAGATTTGATTAAAACATGTACAGCGCCAAGCGTTGTAGTCTTTGGTTATTGAACATTTCTTTTCTCTTGAAATGGATAAGTTCCGGCCTCTGCGCTCTTGTGACGTTTCAGCTCAAAGTGTGGTCATAAAGCACAAGAACCAAATGAAATAATCATGTTCAAAGTTTATATTATTAGACCTAGTTTAGATCTAAAAAGTTTTTGGATTTTGACATTGTAACACTTTCGTTTTTATTTGGCAATTTGTCCAACCATAGACTAACTAGGCTCAAAACATTTGTCTCGCAAATTATAGGTAAATTGTACAATTAGTTATTTTTTATCTAGATTTAATGCTCCATACTATACCGTAAGATTCGATGTGATGAAGAATCTTAAAAGGTTTTTGGATTTTTGGGTGAACTAAACAACTCCATCCATTCTTAACAATAATATAGACAATGATTTCCAAATTAAATCTCTGCTCAGAAAACAGGCCGTCATCACCCTTGTAAAGTCCATAACCGCAAATAATATATTCCTCTCAAGGTAAAATGCATAAGAGAAGTAAAAGTTTTTGAAAAGTGAAACAAGATCGTTACAGTTGTTCCACGTAAAACTATCACTATTGGTATGGTATGGGTAGCAATCTGGGATTGCGAATCCGGGACAAAAGATCTGCCCTAGGCCACCCAACCGGGATTGAATGGGGAGTACTATTGGAGTTGGGAGCAAAGTTTGTGTAGTATAAAAATAGATGGCTATTAAAAAAGAAAAATAGGTAGTTTGATTTGGATAGTATTAAATCTCACTCTCTAAATCGTTAATTGAAGAGTCATTTGTATAAAAATTGCTTTCTATATTTTGTCACTCTCCAGCAGTTTTTCTATATCTCGTGCGCACTCTAGAGAGTCATTCTCGTCTTCTATTTTTAGCTAGCAAAAACTGCAGAATAGAAGATGGCTATGTTTAGATAACCATTTAGAGTAGCTATTAGAGGGTAGTTTTTACCAAAATCTTTATGCCTAGCATTTAGAAAGGGTATAGAGACTTAGATCAATTGATGCCCATAATGCAACCGAGAGAAACAGGAAAATTTGACGATAGGACTAAAACTATATATATGGAAAGGTAGAGGACTTTAGTCTCACCTTGCTACTTCAAGAGGAATGAAGCCAATTTAAATAGTTGACCTATCTCTATCTTGTTGAAGCTATTGAGGAGAGAAAAAGGAAGAACCACATGCGCTCGCCTCGCCTCACAGGGCTAGGTGGGCTGGGCTAATGGGTGCGCACGCACGTCATGCGCGTGAATGGTGTGGCGATTCCCCGCATTGACCCTTGCGGGTGCGCGGCTTCCTTTTGCCACTCCGATTTTTTAATTTGCATGCATGGAGAAAATTGCGCAAGCCTATTTGGTATTTGGTAAGCAATTATTCTCGTATTATGGTAAGTGCACAAACATCAGGTAATTGATGGATTATGAGGATGCTACGCTAGCTAGGAAACAAAAATTTCAACCTCATAAACAAGGATCAACTGTAAGTTATAGATCACGGGATTACCACTAGACGCGCAAATGCAGCGGAAGCGACTCGGTGTATTTGTGCGCGTAGTAGCAGTGCCGTGCAGTTGTGTGGTCGTCCACCACACTAATCCCTCTCCCGCGGTTCGTCCTTGTGCTCCAGATGCAGCACCTCCGAGGTATCCTACACGTGCGGGGAAGAAGCGTTGCGCCTCCGGACTGCTAGATCCACGAGGAGCAAAAGACACGAGCGTGGGTGAGCGGCGGCGGCTGCCTAATGGCGTGGTATTAACCCTGGCTGCGCCCCCTCCCTCTCTTATATAGGCGTCCTCCAATAAGTCTCTAATCGGGGGCCTAATTAGAAACCCTAAGCCTTGTCTAATTTCGGTCCAACCCGAATTAGGTTTCCAGCCTCTTAAGCGTGCGACCCTATGGGTTCACGTACATATAGACATGGGCCGAGTACTTCTACTCGCCCAATAGTTGACAGCGGTCTCTAGCAAGGCGTGACAACTCCTATACGTACGCAAAGATCATATCAGACGAACCACTATATACATATACATGTTATTTCCTTGCCACACGATATTTGGTTCAACTCGTGGGTTAATACTTCACCCAAGCACAGCCATGCATTTGTTGATCCAATCACTTGAGTGATCCAGTGATATCTCTCTCACTTAGAGAGGGGCAAGTTCCATCTTGATCATCTATGTCTCACAGCATGTTCCCGACAAACCCGAAGACCACCTTTATAACTACCCTGTAACGGAGTAGCGTTTAATAGTCCCTAAGTAGGTCGTTTCACATCTTGAGAACATACGATAATCTCAGGTCTAAGGACATAACGTACATGATGTATAAAGAGATAATAAGAACATCTCATGTTGGGTCAGTCCAGCCCCATGTCATACATGTGCCCACATTATTAGTTTAACATCTCTATGTCTATGACTTGTGAAACAAAGTGATCAACTAATACATGTGCTAATCTAATGTTCATGTGTATCCTCACACGAACTCTGATCAGGGACAACTTTAGAGTAACCATACAAGTAAAAGAGTTTCACAAACAATTCACATAATTGTTAATCAATACAAGTTTGTCTATAATTGATATTCACTGAACTCATAATATATGTCATGGATACAATCGTAATATCATCATCTCTATGATTACCTCTAATACAAGTTTGTCTATAATTGATATTCACTGAACTCATAATATATGTCATGGATACAATCGTAATATCATCATCTCTATGATTACCTCTAGGGCATATTCCCAACAGTCTCCCACTTGCACTAGAGTTAATCTCTAAGATATCTAATACCCATAGACCTCGAGTGTGCCTCATGCTTAGGCTGTGGAAGAGCCTTTGTCAAAGGATCTGCAATATTCAAATCCGTATGTATCTTGCACATCTTAATTTCACCTCGCCTAATGAACTCTCGAATGAGGTGAAACTTCCGCAGCACATGTTTGTTCTTCTGGTGATTCCTAGGCTCCTTAGCCTGTGCAATCGCGCCATTATTGTCACAATGTAGATTCAATGGGCTCGATGCATTCGGAAACACACCAAGCTCAATAAGGAACCTCCTCATCCAAACATCTTCCTTCACAGTTTCAGAAGCTGCGATGTACTCGGCCTCTATTGTAGAGTCAGTCACTGTCGCCTGCTTGGAACTTTTCTAGCTTACTGCACCACCATTTATCATGAACACACTGCTTGGAACTTTTCTAGCTTACTGCACCACCATTTATCATGAACACAGAACCTAATTGAGATTGTGAATCATCTGTGTCAGTTTGGAAGCTAGCATCAGTGTAACCATTTACAACGAGCTCCTCCTCACCTCCATAGATTAGGAACACATCTTTAGTCCTTCTCAAGTACTTAAGAATGGTTTTAACAAGTGTCCAGTGACTTTCACCTGGATTATTTTGGTACCTGCTCGCAACACTTAGAGCATATGAGACATCTGGGCGAGTACATATCATGGCATACATGATGGAACCAATTGCCAAAGCGTATGGAACCTTACTCATGCGTTTGCGCTCTTCATCTGATGAAGGACACTGCTTATCGCTAAAACGCATACCATGTGACATAGGCAAGAACCCTCTTTTAGATTGTTCCATGTTGAACCGTTTCAACACCTTGTCTATATATGTATCTTGGCTTAATCCTATTAGCCTTTTGGACGTATCTCTATAGATCTTAATGCCCAAAATGTATGCTGCTTCTCCTAAATCCTTCATAGAAAAACTATTATTTAGTGAAGCCTTTACTGATTGCAACATTAGAATGTCATTCCCAATCAATAATATGTCATCCACATATAAGATTAGAAATACAACAGCGCTCCCACTTTTCTTCTTGTAAACACAAGGTTCTTCTTCATTCTGACGAAAGCCAAAACCTTTGACCACTTCATCAAAACGAATATTCCAACTCCGAGATGCTTGCTTTAATCCATAAATGGATTTCTTAAGCTTGCATATTTTTTTTAGCATTATTAGGATCAACAAAACCTTCGGGCTGTATCATATACACGTCATCTTCTGAATTTTCATTTAGAAAGGTTGTTTTAGCATCCATCTGCCATATCTCATAATCAAAATATGCAGCAATTGCTAGAATGATCTGGATAGATTTAAGCATCACTACTGGCGAGAAAGTCTCGTCGTAGTCTATTCCTTGAACTTGCCTAAAACCCTTTGCGACAAGTCGAGCTTTATAGATGTGAACATTTCCATCCATATCCTTTTTCTTTTTATAGATCCATTTGCACTCTATGGGTCTAACCCCATCAGGCGCATCAACCAAGTTCCAAACTTGATTGTCTCCCATGGAATCTATCTCGGATCTCATGACACTTTGCCATTTCTCAGAATCTGGGTCCATCATTGCTTCTGCGTAATTTGCAGGTTCTTCATCATCTAACAATTACAATTCCCCCCGCAATTCATGAAGTCTTGCTGATCTTTGTGGTTGTGGTGGTGTTTCTACTACCATGGGCGTCTCAACTTGTTCTGCTACGTTAGCATCGCTCGTAGAGTCATTCCCAACTGGTTCATCTTGAACTTCTTCAAGATAAACCTTCTGTCTATTTTTCTCCCTTTTGAGAAACTCTTTCTCTAAGAAAACACTATTTCGAGTAACAAACACTTTGCCCTCTGTCCGGTTATAGACATAATACCCTAAAGTTTCCTTTGGGTATCCCACGAAAAAGCACTTGTCTGATTTGGGTGTTAGTTTATCTGATATAAGTCGTTTGACATAAACTTCACAACCCCAAATTTTCAGAAAAGACAAACTGGGACACTTACCAGTCCACATCTCATATGGTGTCTTAACTACAGACTTAGATGGTACCCTGTTTAAAGTGAAAGCGGCTGTTTCTAGAGCATATCCCCAAAATGATAAAGGTAGGTCCGACTGGCTCATCATAGATCGAACCATGTCCAACAAAGTTCGATTACGTCGCTCAGACACGCCGTTCCTCTGAGGCGTTCCAGGTGGCGTAAGTTGTGGAATGATTCCACAACTCTTTAGATGATTGCTAAATTCGTGATTCAAATATTCGCCTCCATGATCAGATCGCAAAGCTTTAATTTTCTTGCCATGTTGATTCTCTACTTCATTTTGAAATTCTTTGAACTTTTCAAATGTTATCCATATCTAATAAAATCATCAATGAAAGTTATGAAGTATTGGAATCCGCCTCTAGCTGTTGTGCTCATTGGTCCACATATATCAGTATGTACAAGTTCCAATAAGTCAGACGCTCTCTCAGGAAAACCTGTGAAAGGTGCCTTGGTCATCTTTCCCAGTAAGCAAGACTCACATGTCTCGTATGATTCAAAATCAAACAAAATTAAAAGCCCATCATCATGGAGCCTCTTCATGCGATTCTCACTTATATGACCCAAACGACAATGCCACAAATAAGTAGGACTTAACTCATTAAACCGAGGCCTTTTAGCACTAACATTACAGATAGGTGCATCATCAAGATTTAAAATAAATAACCCATTCATAATGGATGCATAAGCCACAAATATGTCATTCTTAGAGATCACACAACCATTGTCTTTGCTCGCAAATGAATAACCATCCTTCATCAAACATGAAGGAGACATAATGTTTCGACTTAAACTAGGAACAAAATAACAATTATTCAATTCCAAAATAAATCCCGATGGTAGATGAAGTTGCATCATCCCGACGTTCAACGCAACAACTCTTGCATTATTGCCCATGCGGAAATCAACTTCTCCCTTTTCAACGCTTCTACATCTTATTATTCCCTGCATCGTATTGCAAATATGAGCAACCGATCCAGTATCAAATACCCAAGAATTAATATAAGAGTTAGCAAGGAAAATATCTGTAACATAAACAACAAGTGTATGAGCAGCGGAAGTACCTTTACCACCACCATCCTTCTTCAAGGACACCAAGTACAACTTGCAGTTTCTCTTCCAGTGACCTTTCCCCTTATAGTGAAAGCACTGAGCATCAGCATCTGGGCCAGCCTTAGGTGCAGGTGGGTTTGGCTTATGGATCTCATCCTTAGCCTTGCCCTTTTTCTTCTTCCAAGCGTTGCCCTTCTTTCTCTTAAAGTTAGGCTTGTTTTGGACAGCCAACACTTGGCTACTGCCTGCACTCTTCTTGATGTCAGCCTCTGTTGTTTTCAGCATGCCACACAACTCATTCAAGACCTTCTCCGCCGCATTCATATGGTAGTTCGAGATGAAGTTTCCATAACTGGACGGAAGAGAGGAGAGAATGAAATCAGTAGCCAACTCTTGGCCAATTGGGAAGCCTAGCTTCTCCAACCTCTAAGTGTAACCAACCATCTTGATTACATGTGGGCCAACTGTTGCGCCCTCTGCTAGCTTGCAATCAAAAAAGCTTTTGAGACTTGGAACCTTTCAGTTCTAGCCTCGGCCTGGAACATATCATAAGCGCTATGCTAATATCATACGCTGCATGATTATTTTTGAACTGCATCTGCAGCTCAGGTTGCATACAAGCAAGCATGAGACAACTCACTTCAAGGTCAGCATCACATGCTTTCTTGTAAGCGTTCTTCTCTGCAGTAGATGCATTATCCTCATGTGCTTCTGCTAATGGGGTGTCCAGAATCTCTTCCTTTTTCTCAGCCCTGAGAATAATTCTCAGGTTGCGGATCCAAATCCGCATAGTTTGTTACATTCAACTTATCTTTCTCAAGAATTGAGCACAAAGTAAATGTTTGATTGGTGGGCGCCATTAATCTACAACAAAAGTAATGCAAAATACTAAGACAATGTATCCAAGACAGAGTAAATAATATTAAATAAAATCTACTCCCACTAAAATCAATATACCTCAATTGATACTTAGTGATTCAAGACCCACAACTAACAAGTATACCAGTGAGCTTTAGCATCACCGCTAGTAGACATGGTAGATCGGTAAGCAACTCTTTGCTAATCATATCACATATGACTCTTGTTGTTGAGATGGCATCTCTATGCTTGTGTTACCCAACTACTTGTGCTCCAAGGTCTCTAACTGTTAGGATGACCTTGTTCAAGAAACCAACCCAGCAGAAAGTATCCGATATGAACCTGCCTAGTCAAGGAAAACCAGTGGCACCCTAATTTCATAGACCTACCACCGATTGTACAAGATGCATGACAGTGCAAGGTTTGGGGGAGCATTTAACTTAAACATTGTTGAGGGATCGTTCTACTTCACTACCGCACGCATGTAGACAAAACATCATCACATATGAAAGTAGAACATAGTAAGAACGACATTAACACAGATATGACTTGGTATAGCCTATTATCACTTTGGGGATCTCCACCTCCATCTATCTGTTCATCATGGCAATCTCCATCTCCATGATCCATGTACTCCATCCTCCAGTAATGATTCCACCAAGACTAGCTATCACTAACGCAAGGCAGTGAATTAAAATCACATAGTCACGGGTAGGATCATCATAGATTGGCACGCAGGCCATTACATCAGGTGGACAATATCTATGTGGCTCCAGCCATATTGTCATTATCATGACGTGCAAGCCATGAATTTATTACATACATGCATCACATACACATAAGGGCTATACCAGTCATGAATCCCTACAAAACAGAGTTAACCGATTCAGACATCTAAACTTGCAGGGCCAAAAACTCTATTTTCCCGACCTTTTTTCGCAATTCTAATTTCGCCGAACACGGTTTCACCGTGGAAAATTGGATGTAAAAATTTTTCTACGATTTTTGTTTATAGGTCGTCTCAATCCGAGTTATGGATCAAAAGTTACGGCTATTTTACCGAACAATACTTTGCTCGGCAATCCGCCGCCCGGCTGTAGATCCCATCTACTACCGCCGTGCATCACATGCGCCCGACACTTGACCTAGGGTTCAATTAGATCATTACAACCGGTATTTAACTCGGACTGGGTTTACATGTATCACTTAACTCGAATGGTGGAATTCTAACCGGTACGAATAGATAGTTACAATACCAGCACAACAAAACCATGAACCAAGATCATGAGGCTCATCTAAAACTGCACATATCTCTATATGTACCCAATCGAATCTATAACAACGCAGTAACGGCTCTGATACCACTGATGGATTATGAGGACGCTACGCTAGCTAGGAAACAAAAATTTCGACCTCATAAACAAGGATCAACTACAAGTTATAGATCACGGGATTACCACTAGACGCGCAGATGTAGCAGAAGCGACTCGGTGTAGTTGTGCGTGTAGCAGAAGTGCCGTGCAGTTGCATGGTCGTCCACCACACCAATCCCTCTCCCGCGGTTCGTCCTTGTGCTCTAGATGCAGCACCTCCGAGGTATCCTACACGTGCGGGGAAGAAGCGTTGCGTCTCCGGACTGCTAGGTCCATGAGGAGCAAAAGGCACGAGCGTGGGTGAGCGGCGGCGGCAGCCTAATGGCATGGGATGAACCCTGGCCGTGCCCCCTCCCTCTCTTATAAGGCGTCCTCTAATCAGCCTCTAATCGGGGCCCAAATAGAAACCCTAAGCCTTGTCTAATTTGGGTCCAACTTGAATTAGGTTTCCAGCCCCTTAAGCATGCGACCCTATGGGTTCACGTACATATAGACATGGGTCGAGTACTCCTACTCGGCCAATAGTTGATAGCGGCCTCTAGCAAGGCGTGACAACTCCTATACGTACGCAAAGATCATATCAGACGAACCACTATATACATATACATGTTATTTCCTTGCCACACGATATTTGGTTCAACTCGTGGGTTAACACTTAACCCAAGCACGGCCATGCATTTGTTGATCCAATCACTTGAGTGATCCAATGATATCTCTCTCACTTAGAGAGGGGCAAGTTCCATCTTGATCATCTATGTCTCACAGCATGTTCCCCGACAAACCCGAAGACCACCTTTATAACTACCCTGTAACGGAGTAGCGTTTAATAGTCCCTAAGTAGGTCGTTTCACATCTTGAGAACATACGACTGTTGACGGTTCTTAAGTATCAATTTTAATTATCAAATAAACAAGAGAAAGGACCAATATGCAATCAACACCTAGAATTAGGGTTTGATCTGACAGAATTCCACGAGTTTTGTTGTTTATCTATTTCTACAGGGGGTTATCAGGAAATAAGGAAGAAAGGCCCACATGTCGGGATTACATAGAGATATCAACGCACCGCACGATTTTACATCATCTAGAAGACTCCAGAAGCCATGAGACCGAAGCGGAGGCGAAACTGGGCCAGGCCCAGGGCGCCCGCCCTGGAGGCCTGGGCGCCCGCCCCCCTCTGGAGCCAGATCAGGACTCTCTTCGCTCGGGATATTCCACCGACCTATTGGATCAAGAAAAACATAGTACCACCTCGCCTATCGACCCAAAAACGCATAGAAGGGGAGGACTATATAAGCAAGGCCCCTGGCCCCTGGAGAAGACATGAAGAAATTATCATAGAGACTGAGGGGTGCCCTCGAAGGAAAACCTCTTCTCTAATTAATATTTCTTTTTAGGCTTAGCAACCAATGTAAGGTAGAAATAGATCTTCTAGTTTCTACTAGATTGAGAGAGATAGAGTGGACGTGAAGAGTGGAGGAAGCCCGGCCTGTCAGTGTCTACTCCAAGCTTGTACCTGCGGGATCAAGTTCTCCTAACCCGAAGCTTGCTCCTAGGATTCTTCAGTAATTCGACTTCTAAATTCTAGTAAGTTCTTGTTTTATTGTTCTTATGGTTTATGAGTTTACTTTAATCTCTTCGCGTAGAGTTTAGAGTAATCATTGCTGGCGTAAACGTGGTGTTTAGGCTGGGGTACTCATAGATATTCCCTGACTAGCTGGACCGTGGTAGTAGTGAGGAACGTGACAATTCCAAGCTACCTTTGTAGATCACATCTCGTTAGCAGGAAGGATAGGGTTTATAGGTGCGGGTTGAACATCCTTTGTGGTGTCTAGATTCCGTTAGCCTCCCTAATAGAACAGTAGATCATCCTTACCAAGGTTAGAAGGAGACTACGGTTGCAGTCTTCTCTATTTATCACTCACATCGAAAGACATTCTTTGTGCCTAAAGGTTAGTAGTAATAGACCGGTTAGTCAGATGCACTCTTTCTCCTAGTGGTAAAAAAATAAATACGATACTCTGGATAATTTCCCGGGTGAAGTGCTCACCGATATCCGTGCGCTTGCGGATCAATTCCTTATTGTGTTCCCAAATATCAACAAGCATTTCTGGCGTCGTTGCCGGGGAGAAAGACGGTTGCTGAGATAACCTGAGTCTTGCTATTAGCTTGTATCTATACTTTTATCTTTTCTTATCTTTTATATCCTTTATTTATTTTCTTTATTCTTACCTTATGGAAAACCAAAATTCTAAATCGATCCATGAGTCTGCAATCCCTTTAGCAACTGACCTTTTACCATGGGAATCATCACAGCCTATCCAAACATCCCAGTATAAGTTAAGTTCTAGGTTGATTGCCATGATTCAAAACATATCTTTTTCGGGAAAGGAAGACGAAAACCCTTACCTTCATATTAGAGATTTTGAGCAAACATGTGATTGTCTTCGCATTGAAGGCATTTCTGATAAAACTTTACGTTGGAAGCTTTTTCCTTTTTCTTTAAGGGGAGAAGCTAGACAATGGTACAGTCAGAAGGTAAGTCAACAACAAGGTGAATGGGGAGTTTTACGAGCCAACTTTTGTCTAGATTTCTATTCCCTTGACCGTATAGCCGACCTTAGACTCGAAGTCCTATCTTTTAAACAAAAAGATAATGAAACTTTGGGAAAATCCTGGAAACGTTTTTCTGATCTTTTAGAATCTGGTCCAAACCTTAATCTTGAAGACCCTGTTCTTTTATTCCACTTTTTTCGAGGTCTTCAGAAAAATCACAAACAAATGCTACACACAATGTCTAGAGGTTCTTTCTTTCGCATCCCCGCTGACGAAGCAAGAGTGATCCTAGATAGAATCCTAGAAGCTGAGATGGATAATACCCTTCATGATGAAACCTACGAAGCCGAAGTAGACACTCTGCCAAATTCTTCATCTACTTTAGCTATCCCAAGTTCTGAGCCACAAGAGGAAGAAATTCCACTACCGGACTTCATGCTGGATATAGAATCCGATCTTTTTGCCGATTTTTGAAATATTTCAAATTACCATTTTATTGACAAACCCCAAAACGGTCAGTTTAGCATTTATTTGCCAAGTGAATATCAATTGAGAGAGCTTATCTCAGTAATGAGTAGCAAATGGTTGGAGGAATCAGAGCTTTCCTCTGATGTGATCCGTTTGGACACACCCTCTATAACTATACGCTGTGCTTATAATTCTGATCGATTTAATGCTCTTTATAATCCTGTTGTGGGGATCAACATCATGTCTGAATCCTTTGCACTTAAACTATTTAAAAATCTTATCTTAACCCCCACAACAAAGGTCATTAAGGAATCTTCGGGACGGTTAGTCCCCAGTCTTGGAATTATTAATGTCCTACCTCTTACGGTAGAAGGCTCCATGGTTCATTTGAACTTCTATATCTTTGATACATGGGACTTCGACCTGTTGATAGGACAACCTTTTAGAAGACTCCTTTATGAAGGTCATACTGGAAAGCTACACATTTCTTTTGGAAAAACTTTTAAATTCCCAATAATAATTTCTCACTCCTTAAACAATAAGGCCGAGTATATCTTTTGCCTGATCCTATGGAGGAGGTAAAGGCTGCATCTCTTGAGCTTTTAGATGAACCAGACTTAGAAGACGAAACTCCTTTCTTCACAGAAGAAGAAGATGAACCTTCCGAGCCTGAACCCTTAGATGAGTTTGCAGAAACACCTAGACCTCCCATAGAGCTTAAAACTTTACCACCCGGTCTTACCTATGCTTTCCTAAACAATAATCCAGAGTTCCCTGTGATCATTAGCGATAAACTCACTCAGGATCAAACTCTGCGATTAATGACCATTCTTGAGAAACATCACTCAGTTTTTGGCTACTCACTTCAAGATCTTACAGGAATCAGTCCTATGATTTGTACCCATCGTATTCCAACAGATCCTTCTGTTACACCCTCTCGAGAACCCCAACGTAGACTTAACAACACTATGAGAGAGGTAGTTAAAAAGGAAGTTATAAAGTTGCTGCATGCAGGGATTATATATCCTGTGCCGCACAGTGAGTGGGTGAGCCCAGTACAAGTTGTGCCCAAAAAGGGAGGCATGACATGTCGACGAAAGCTAGTCGGCAGTCTACCTTGGGGTATACCCACGATAGTAGTTTATCGGTAGACGGTGCGCAAACTACGAACTCGATGGTGACGCAAGACACGGACAAGCTTTTTATCCAGGTTCGCCCGCCGAGTTGGCGTAATACCTACGTCCTGCGTCTGGTTGTATTGATTTGTGTTGAGAGAATATGATGTCCTAGGGGGGTCCCTTGCCTCTCCTTATATAGTCCGGAGGGCAGGGTTACAGATCTGGAAACTAATCCTAGTCGGTTACAATTGCCATAGATAGTTCGATATCAATTCCTATTCTAACCGACTAGAATCCTGTTTGATCTCCACGTCTTGTTTCCTTGCGCGAAACTCCAAGCTGTCGGATCAAACCTTGAGCTTGTCTCGTAATGGGCCAAGCCTCCTGGCCCAAGTCTAGCCGTAAGGGTATAGGGGTTTATACCCCCACAGCTAGTCCCCGAGCACCATGTATTGTGATGTAACACGCCGTCTTGAGCTTCTTCGATCAGTGAGGCTTGACGTCTTCAATAAGCAAGAAAGTCGCCCAAACAGTTGCAACGATACTTTGACCAACTCAAAAGACAGTTGATCAACATTGACATCGAAGAAGCAGGTTGTTCGAAGAATGCATGGTGTTCTAAATTAAAAAAGATTTCTTTCCTGGTGAAGTGTGCCCACTTTACTTTTTTGTAAGGTATTATTCTCAAAAAAGCAAGCATATTCACCGCAAGGTGAAGTATGCCCACTTAGTCCCCGAGCCTGGTAGTAGGTGACGTAGGCACGCGGTGCCAGGGTCAAAAGAAAAGTACTCAAAGAAATTCTGTAACTGAGATGCATCGCCAGATGCATCGTACCGATGTAGTCCCCGAGCTTGCTGGAAGGCGAAGTATGAGCCTTGTAGCAAGGTCTAAAAAACTAAATTTACCAGTTCGTCGGCAATTAAATTCGATAGATCGACCAGTCCCCAGGTGTACAATAGTATGACGACTAGTCCCCAGGTGTACAATAGTATGACGACCAGTCCCCAAGCACCAAGTGCGCTCCTTAGATTTCTGCATTGCTATACTGTACGACCAGTCCCCGGGCATCGAGCGCTCAGTGGTCGGTGCGATATTTTGAAGTTCCGAGCTGATAGGTTGGGCGACCAGTCCCCGAGCATCAAGTGCTCGGTGGTCGGTGCAGTCCTTGAAGTTCCGAGTCGATAGACTGGGCGACCAGTCCCTGAGCATCAAGTGCTCGGTGGTCGATGCAGTCTTTGAAGTTCCGGGCTGATAGACTGGGCGACCAGTCCCCGAGCATCAAGTGCTCGGTGGTCGGTGCAGTCCCCGGATTGTTGACTCTCTGCCACATTTGTCTTCTTGTTTTTGAACAGATCTTTCCAGTTAAAGTTGACGTGATGAGACCTCCTGACGGGGTGTCAGATGGATGCGTGAAAAGTTGCGCCTGGCAACTGTGCAGCCACCCTTTGCATGGTTTGAGAAAAGGAAACCATCAATTGGTACGAAAACTCCGCCGCATTAATTGTCTATAATCATTGAAAAACGAAACGCCGCATCCGCCGCATGGCACGCCCACTTCCCGAGAATACGGGAAGGGGGTAGGTGGAGTTGCGGGTTATAAGAGCCCGACAGTTCCGCCTGTACTGCTTACCCTGCCATTGCCTTCAAGCCTTCCACTCTTGCCTCCTTCAATCACCTGCATCTTCCTAACTCAGGCCCACTTTCTCACCTCCAATGGCGAAGAGCGACTCCAAGAAGAGGGCCGAACTGATGGCCAAGGAATGGAAGAAGTCCCGCAGCACCACCAGATCTCTTGGTGACCTCGTCGATATGGGGCTTCTGCATAGCCCGGAGCTCGGCGGCTGGAGGGCACCGGAGGGGGAGAGCTACCCCGACCCCTGCGCCAGTGAGATCGTCGTATTTGAAGATTTCATTAAGAGGGGATTTGGGGTTCCTGTTCATCCTTTTCTTCAAGGTCTTCTTTTGTATTATGAGATCGGGATTTGCAATCTGCACCCGAACTCAATTCTCCTCATCTCCACTTTTATCCATCTGTGCGAGGCCTATGTTGGCATAGAGCCGCACTTCGATCTCTTTTGTTATCTTTTCTGCTTAAGGAAGAAGGGAGCAGTTGGAGGCTCCAAGATTGCAGGTGGAGTATACCTCAATCTCCGGGACGGGATGAAGAACCGGTACCTGAACTGTCCTTGGAATACCTCTCTTACCGAGTGGTATAAGAAATGGTTCTATGTCAGGGAGGAGCCGGGCAGCTCCACGTTCTGTGACGTGGGGTACATCCCCGAGAAGAGGGTCAGTTGGACCGACCGCCCAGAATTCGACGGACAAGTAGCAGACCTGATGAAGCTGATCGACTGGTCGTGCTTGGACGGGCTAGGGGTGGTCGGCAACTTTGTTTGCCGCCGAGTGATGCCCTGCCAGAAGAGGGTGCACTCGGCGTACGAGTACGCCGGGAGCTAGGACCCAACCAGGATGAGGCCTGAGGTCCTGGAGAAGGAAGAGGTGCAGCAGTTGTTGAACAAATTGTTCAACTTTGCTGACGGGGGCTTCATCCGTGGTAGCGATCGGGTCCAAGCTTTCAAGCTGGGACGACCAGCCCCTAAGGTAATGTCCTTTACTGACTGACTCCTTAGCATTCGTTATATCGTCGGATGCTGACTTGTTTATATTTCTTTTTGTAGATCGGAGATGTAGACAGGTGCACAGTGTATGTGTCATTGGCGTCTGGGATGGAGGATCCCGCAAGGGAGGATCCGCCTTTAGAAGACGCTGCACGGTGTGATCGGTACACCAGCAGTGAGGAGGACCAGGCCCGCCCCGTCCCGACCACCGAGGAGAGGGTGGCGGGGAAAAGGCCACTGGCAGCAGATCCTTTGCCGGTACCGACGTTGCCGGCGGAGAGCAGCCAAGCGCCGAAGCGCCATCGGCTCGTGCGGATCGTTGACGACGACGACGAGGAGGAGGAGGCCGCACCGTCGCTAGTTCGACGACCTCGGAGCCGCCCAGATAGTGCGCCGGCCACTACTAATCGGGTCGCCAGCGACCCTCCTGCACCGCGCGTTGTCGAGATGGGGGCGCAGGTGCCGACTGGCCGGACGAGGAGGAGGTTCACCGCGACCCACCGTCGATCGGACCTGTAAGTGTTCGACTTACATATTTCGGCATTTTTTTTATTGTACTTTTGTTCTTTTAGCGCGGCGTCGGATGTCAACCCCGGCCATGCCGCCGGCCAGGGGACGGGTGAGCCTGCCTGCGCTGCTGAAGACGCGGCGCCGCAGACCATGGAGCAGCCTGCGGCTGCAGCCGTGCCTGTGAGCACCGAGGAGCCCCCAGCCGCGGCACCGACCACGTCGAGCAGCCCGGCCAGGGCTGAGGAGGCTACAGGGGCACCTCCCCCAGCGAACGCCACAGAAGGGGAGACGAGAGCCCCACCCCCTCCTCCCGCCGAGGAGAGCGAAGTCCCCACGCCACCCCGAGCAAGGGCCGCTTCGACTGCAGGCTCCCCGGGCCTAGCCCGGGGGCCAGTAATGCCTTCGACTGCTACCGGGGGCAATACGACGGGTGAGGAGGAAACCCAGGCGGCCTCCGACGACGAGGTGGAGGAGATTGAAGGTCGTCCCCGCGATGGCCGCCAACACGTGTATATGTGGCGCCAACGCGGGGATCACTTCATCGGGCATGAAGAGCTTGCCGAGACCGAGGAGGCCGCCAGGGTCGAGCGCGCGGCCAAACGCCTTGTCGACGAAGTCAAGGTAAGCGGTTCTTTGCACTGTTGTACATTCTGTGCGTTGTCTTGCTTGGTTGTCATATGTTCGTTTTGTAGGGCGCGATGAAAACGGCGAAGTACCGGAAACGGTGCTTCAAACAGATAGAAGGCGTTGTGGCCGAGAACAAGGCCCTGGCCGCGGAGGTGGACCGGCTGCGATCGGAGGTTGGGGAGAAAGTGGCCGAGATGAATGCCCAAGAGGAGCATCGTCTCGAGCTTACCCGTCGCTTAGCCGACCAGTACCGTCAGCGAGAAGGTTAGTCACGCGCTCCGAGCACCTTCATGTAGTTGTGTAGTTCGCTTTGCTGACTAGGTTATGATTCACTTAGACCTGGAGGAGGAGGTGACGCGTCTCCGACAGGAGAAGGAGCAGCTCAGCCAAGAGCTCGCTGGTGCGCTGGAGTCCGGGCGCCGAGCAGGAGAGGAGTTGGGTCGTAAGGACCGGGAGTTATCTGGTAATACGCACCGCCTCGTTATCTGCCGCTTGTCTCCCCCTTTGTTTTTTGATATGTCGAAGATAACGTCCTGCTTGACTTGCAGTGCTCAAGGTGAACGCCAAGAAGCACCTGGACGAGCTGGTCAAGGACCGGGACTCCTGGAAGGTCAACTGTTGTAAGATCTGGAAGGGAGTATCCCCGGTCCTGGATCTGATCAGTCCCGAGCTCCGGGAGAGCCAGCCCCACGCGCCGAAGTTGACTCCGGTGGAGAAGGCGCAACGGGCGTGGGACTGGCTCCAGCAATTTGTAAAGGACGCTGGGGAGTTCGCTGGCGCGCATGTCCTTAGCATGGTGCGCGCCCACTACCCCCTGGTCGACTTGTCCAGGCTGGAGAAGGGGTACCCCAAGGAGGTCGGCCCGCAGGAGGCGGACGAGCTTCGGGGTGGTCTGCTGGACTTGTCGTCGATGGTGATCGGCGACATCAATCTGTGCGGAACGGCCACTCCCCCTGACCAGCCAGGCTCAGACAGGTCGGCCAGGGAGCTGTCGGGCGCGTCTATTGCGGGAGATGGGCGGTCGACGCCTGCGGTCTCGACCAGCCAGGCGCCGGTGGCCCCGACCCCTTCGTCCGGGCAGCAGGGCCAAACGGGTGATCAGCCCGAGCAGTTAGGCCGATAGGGTAGTCTGTAGGAGTAGACTAGCGTCTGCCCGTCAGGGTATTTGTTGTAAACTTTGTATGTAAAGTTTGTAATAAAGTTTGCTTTTGTCATGACTGTTATTTTGAGCGCTGTATAATTTTCTGAGTGACGTGTCACCGTATTCGACTTTGTAGTTGCTAAGAGCTTCCGTTGCAGAAGGTTTGCCAAGAGTTCTGCGTCCAACAAAGTATGGGCAAAAAATAGAAAACTTTATTATTGACAATTATAAGATATTTACAAGCGAAAGTTATTAGAACTTATGGGTAAAATCGTCAAAGTTTGTCTATGTGCCAAGAGTTAGGCATGCGTGTCCCGTCTGGGTATGCCAATCTGTAGGATGTGGGTCGTGTGACTTCGGCGACCACGAAGGGTCCTTCCCAGGGAGTGGAGAGCTTGTGCATTCCCTCTTGGCTTGTTCTCCACCTAAGTACCAGGTCGCCGACCACGAAGGAACGGTCCTTGACGTTCCTGTTGTGGTATCGCCTGACTGCCGCGAGATACTTTGTTGTTCGGAGACAAGAATTCAAACGCTTTTCCTCCATGCAGTTGATTTCGAGTTCTCTGGCGTTGTCGGCTGTCGCCTGGTCGAAGTGTTCAATCCTAGGAGATCCGAAGGTTATGTCAGACAGCAGGACTGCCTCGGAGCCGTAGACCATGAAGTAGGGAGATACTCCTGTGTTTCGACTGGTCTGAGTTCGGAGGCCCCAGACCACGGCAGGTAACTGACCGGGTGCTCTGTCATTCTCGGTGTACAGCCTTTTCTTTAGGGCGTCAATGATCATTCCGTTTGCGCGTTCGACTTGACCATTGGCCCGTGGATGAGCCACTGACACATATTTTATGACTATGCCCCTGTCATCGCAGAAGTCCCAAAATGTGGTGCGAGTAAACTGAGTACTCAGGTCGGTGATTATGCTGTTCGGGATGCCGAATCTGTGTATGATTTGATTGAGGAACTCTACAGCCTTCTCGGAGGTTGCTTTGACCAGAGGCATGTATTCGATCCACTTGGAGAACTTGTCGATTAACACGAAAACAAACTTGAAGTTGCCGGGAGCTGGTTTAAATGGCCCGATCATGTCAAGCCCCCAGCAAGCGAAGGGCCAGGACGACGGGATGGTTTGAATTTCGTGAGCGGGTACGTGGGTCCTCTTAGCGAAAAACTGACATCCCTCGCAGTGTCGAACCAGTTTTTCTGCGTCGTTGACCGCGGTTGGCCAATAAAAACCTGCTCGGAAGGCTTTTCCGACCAACGTTCTGGATGCGGCGTGATTGCCGCAGGATCCAGCATGTATGTCTTCTAGAAGCTTGGTACCATCATCCTGGGATATGCACTTGAGCAACACTTCAGAGCTTGCGTTTTTTCGCATGAGTTTACCGTCGACCAGGATGTAGTTCTTTGACCGTCGAATGAGGCGCTCGTTCTCTGTTTTGTCCTGAAAGCCTGTCCCGTCCGATATATACTTGATAAACGGTGTACGCCAATCACGACCACCGGTTGTTGGGGTGGCATCGTCTATGAGCATTGCCTCGGTGGGTTGCTTTTCGACCAGGGTGGAGCCTACGCTTGGCTCGTGGATGTCCTGGACGAAAATACCTCGTGGGATCTGGGCCCGAGATGACCCTAACTTCGACAACGCATCTGCTGCCTGGTTCTTATCCCGGACCACGTGGATGTACTCTATGCCGTAAAATTTGGTTTCCCATTTGCGAATTTCTTTGCAGTAGAGATCCATCTTCTCGTGGGTTGCGTCCCACTCCTTGTTGAGCTGGTTGATAACCAAAGCGGAGTCGCCATAGACATAAAGGCGTTTGACTCCCAGCTCAACGGCGAGCCTTATGCCGTGCAGGCATGCTTCGTATTCGGCGACATTGTTTGACGCTGGAAAAAGGATCCTAAGGACGTAACGCAGTTTGTCCTTGTTAGGTGACACGAACAGTATCCCAGCGCCGGCACCGTTGATGTTCAAGGATCCGTCGAAGAACATTGACCAGTGGTCGGAGACATCGGGAACGGGAGGCTCGTTGAGATCCGTCCATTCAGCAATGAAATCGACCAGGGCCTGAGACTTGACTGTGGTGCGGCTCTGGAACTCTAGGGAAAATGGGCATAATTCCATCGCCCATTTCACGATTCTGCCGTTGGCGCCTTTATTGCGCAGAATGTCCCCGAGAGGGAAACTGGTGGTTACCAAGACTCGATGGCCGTCGAAGTAGTGCTTCAGCTTTCTTGATGTTATTAGAATGGCGTATATGAGTATCTGTATTTGTGGGTACCTGGCCTTGGACTCGTTTAAGACTTCACTTATGAAGTAAACGGGTCTCTGGACTTTATAGGCATGACCCGGTTCATCTCGCTCGACCACTATTGCTGTGGAAACAACCCTGTCGGTTGCAGCAATGTAAAGGAGTAGGTCTTCATCGGGCTGAGGCGCTATAAGGATAGGTGGTGGATGCGGCGTCGGCTTCTTCTGTCCAAGAGAATTTTTCTGACGCTTTCAAGAGCTTGAAGAAAGGGAGGCCTTTTTCTCCTAGCCTTGAGATGAAGCGACTGAGGGCGGCCATACATCCGGTAAGCTTCTGAATATCCTTGACGTTCTTGGGTGGTCGCATGTGGAGTACTGCTTTTACTTTTGAAGGGTTTGGTCGTATGCCGTCGCAACTGACAACATTGCCGAGCAGTAGACCGGAAGGAACGCCGAAGATGCACTTTTTGGGGTTGAGCTTCCACTTTTACCTATTAAGCGCCTTGAAAGTTCGGTCTAAGTTGTCGATTAGGGTGTTCGCGTCCCTTGTTTTTACGACCACGTCGTCTACATAGGCCTCGACGAGGTCATCACGAATCTCGTCGTGGAGGCACTGCTCGATGGCCCGTTGATAAGTGGCTCCGGCATTTTTGAGTCTGAATGACATGGTCGTGTAGCAGTATGCACCGAAAGGAGTAATGAAAGATGTTTTGATCTGATCGTCTTCCTTTAGCGAGATCTGGTGGTAACCGGAGTAGCAGTCTAGAAAAGAGAGGAGTTCGCATCCGGCCGTTGAGTCGACCACCTCGTCGATGCGAGGGAGACCAAAAGGATCTTTAGGACAGTGTTTATTGAGATCAGTGTAATCAACGCACATTCTCCATTCATTATTCTTTTTGCGTACAAGAACCGAATTGGCAAGCCAATCGGGATGATACACTTCTTTTATGAATCCGGCTGCTAGAAGCCGTGTTATTTCTGTCCTAATAGCCTCCTTTTTGTCACGAGCGAACCGTCGCAGCTTTTGCTTGATTGGTCTTGCGGTCTTTGAGACGTTTAAGGAGTGCTCGATCAGGTTTCGTGGGACGCCGGGCATGTCTGCGGGTTTCCATGCGAAAACGCTCACGTTGTCCCTTAGAAACCTGACGAGCGCGTCTTCCTATTTTGGATCCAGATTGGCCCCGATGAGGGCTGTCTTCTCGGAGCTGCCGTCGACCAGCTGCACTTCTTTGTACTCCTTGGATTTTGAATTCTTCCTGACTATCTCTTGTTCGGGCAATCGGAGCTGGTCGGGAGGTAGCTGCGCGGCTTGGGTTGCTGTTTCTGCCATGCGGATTGAGAGGTCGATTGCTTCGGTGATCTTGAAGCTCTCTTCTTCGCAGGTATACGCGGTGTAGACATTGCCTCTGACGGTTAGGACGCCCTTCTCCGTAGGCATCTTAAGGACCAGGTATGAATAGTGCGGGACTGCCATGAACTTTGTCAGCGATGGTCGGCCCAGTATAGCGTGGTAGGTCCCGTCGAAGTCCGCGACCACAAAGTTGATGAACTCCGTCCGAAAGTGGTCGGGTGTGCCGAATTGGACAGGCAAAGTTATCTGTCCGAGGGGCACTGAACTCTGACCTGGCAAAACCCCCCAGAATTGGGCATCGTAAGGTTTTAGTTGTGCCGGAGATATCTTGAGAGCGGGCAGGCTGTTGCGGAAGAGGATGTCGATGGAGCTTCCTCCGTCCACGAGCACGCGCTCGAATCTAATGCTATTGATGCAAGGGTCCAGGATCAGAGGGAAACGACCTGGCTCTGGGATGGCGGCCCACTGGTCCTTCCTGCTGAATGAGATCTCTCTGTGCGACCACGGGGGAAATTTCGGGTCTGCGATCAGCCCGTCCGTGCTGTCTATGTTGAGGCAGGCTCTCTTTAATAGCTTTCTTTCCCGCTTAGATTCGATGGAGACCTTGCCCCCGAAGATGGAGTGGACCACATCAGTAGGACTGACGTATTGGTGTCGGGGGTCCCTATCTTGGTCCTCATCCTCGTCTTCGTGGTTGTGCCCGTCTCGCTTGCCGTTTTTCTTGGCGGAGTCGTCTTGGGCGGCCCGCCGTGTATAGATGCTTTTGAGGACGCGGCATTCCTCCATGGTATGATTAGACTTTGGATGTAGTTGGCACGGTCCCTTCAACATTTTGTTGTAGTCTTCTTGGTAGTCCCGCCGCCCGTTGGGGCGCTTGACCGTATTTACTTCGTGGTCGTAGTCGCGGGGGCGCTTTCCTCTGAAATCGTCGCGGTTGTCGCGCCGCCGATCCCAACCTTCTCTGTGATCACGGTTGTCGGGGCGGCGGTGGTTCCTGTTGTCGTAGCGACCGCGACCGTCGTCTCGCCGGGGAGGCTGGTCGGGACCTCTCGCATCGTCTCGGATTAGTTTTTCTACGTCGTCAGCATCGGCGTAATTTTTGGCCGTGGCGAGGAGCTCCGCCATCGTTGTTGGCCGTTTACGCAACAGCTTGTTCCTCAGCGCTTCATGGAAATGCAGGCCCTTGATGAAGGCAGAGATGGCCTCGTCGTGGGAAATCTTTGGGATTTTAAGGCGCATATCCGAGAATCGTCGGATGTAGTCGCGCAAAGGTTCGTTCTTCCTGTCCCTTATCCTTTCGAGGTCATACTTGTTTCCAGGCTGCTCGCATGTGGCGATGAAGTTGTCGATGAAAGCCTGGCGTAGCTCTTCCCAAGAGTCGAAGGAGTCCTCGGGCAAGCCAAGGAGCCACTGATGACCAGCCTGGTCGAGGACTACGGGGAAGTAGTTGGCCATGACGTGCTCATCTCCCGCTGCTGATCGGACGGCGATTTTATAGAGAGTGATCCAGTTCTCTGGATTTTCCTTGCCATCGTATTTTTTAAGTTTTTTGAGCTTGAAATTGCAGGGCCACACGACCTGGCGGAGGTGTGAGGAGAATTGTCTTAGGCCCGGGGGGCCGTGTGTTGCATCGTACTCAATACGGCGCAGGTTTTCGTGGACTGCTCTCTCTGTGGCACGCCTGTTGATGCGGTCCCAGGCATCTTTGGGAGGGATGTTGTGCCGGAGATCCCTGTGCTGGTTTACTTCCTGACCGCGTCTGCGGTTCTGCTCACGGTGACCGTCAGTGTCCCGACCACCATCGTCGCGCCGTGAATCTTTTCGACGGTTGTCGGGAGAGCGGCTACGGTGAGGCCTGCTGGGAGGTGGTGAGGTCCGGCTACGATTAGTCTGGTCAGAGGTGGCTTATGTGTAAGAGACGTCCTGGACTCTCTTGAGCAGAGTAGCTGTCTGTCCCATTGCGGTGATCAAGTGTGCTCGGATGCTGGTTCGGACTCCCTGGCACTCAGGGGTATCAGGGAGGCGATCTAGATTAGCCGTGGCGACAGCCACGTTGGCGCTTGGCGTCTTGTAGACTGGCTGGTCCCCGACCATGTCAAAAGCGTCGTTGAGATTATGCGGTGGAATTTGTTGTTGCTCGTCCGCACGTCGTCGGGCGCGATCGGCGTTGCGCTGCTCGTGGAGTTGCCTCTGCTCATCCGTTTCTCCATCGACGACCGGCTCGTCGGCGCTGACGTTGAAGACAATATCTCCTCGCCGAGGGGGGAATACCGGGAAACGAGAGAAACTCGGAGGGTGTGAAGGCAAATCCAGGTCGTAGTCCTCGTCTTCGGTGTTTATAACTTTGGTGGGGACGGAACCGGTGCTCAAGTTGGTGCTGGAAGCCTGGCCGTCCCGTAGTTCTCGGATTGCCACCATGTTGACGTAGTGACGACCGTTCCTTTTCGGCGGCCAACCCGCCTTGCTGAAAACGGATTGGATGTGCCGTGAGTACAGAGAGGCCGAGTTGTTCAGGCCGCAAGGATGATCTCCCTTCTTGAGCTTGACGGATCGTCCTGAGGGGGTTGAGGTTATCGTTAGAGACGTTCCCAGCCGTTCGTGTGTAACGATACGAGTTGGCCGGCGGGATTTGAAAAAATCCGTTGGAGCAGCTTGATCAGGCTGACGCAGGACTCCGTCTACTAGTTGGGAGGCTTCAAGTAGCTTGGAGTCAGCGCGATCAAGCGCTTGGAGAAGGTCCGAGCAGTCAATCTTCTTTCCCTTGTAGAGCGGGAACGGTGGTCGGGCGCTCGGTGCCGCCACGCGAGTGGTCGGAGACGGCGTGATCTCAGATCGGATCTGAGTTTCTTTCGAAACCGTGGTCGTGAGGCCGCCGCTGCACGTCGTCCACGTGATCTGGCCGACGGTGAACGTGAGGCCTTTAGGCACGGTCGCGGAAGCTGGGATCGTAACCATCTTGTTCGCCGAAGAAGTTGCACGCACACCCCCTACCTGGCGCGCCACTGTCGACGAAAGCTAGTCGGCAGTCTACCTTGGGGTATACCCACGGTAGTAGTTTATCGGTAGACGGTGCGCAAACTATGAACTCGATGGTGACGCAAGACACGGACAAGCTTTTTATCCAGGTTCGGCCGCCGAGTTGGCGTAATACCTACGTCCTGCGTCTGGTTGTATTGATTTGTGTTGAGAGAATATGATGTCCTAGGGGGGTCCCTTGCCTCTCCTTATATAGTCCGGAGGGCAGGGTTACAGATCTGGAAACTAATCCTAGTCGGTTACAATTGCCATAGATAGTTCGATATCAATTCCTATTCTAACCGACTAGAATCCTGTTTGATCTCCACGTCTTGTTTCCTTGCGCGAAACTCCAAGCTGTCGGATCAAACCTTGAGCTTGTCTCGTAATGGGCCAAGCCTCCTGGCCCAAGTCTAGCCGTAAGGGTATAGGGGTTTATACCCCCACATGACAGTTATTATGAATGAAAAGAACGAGCTAATTCCGCAACGCACCGTCACAGGATGGCGGATGTGCATAGACTATAGAAAACTAAACAAAGCCACGAGAAAGGATCACTTTCCTTTACCTTTTATAGATGAGATGCTAGAGCGGTTAGCAACCATTCGTTCTTTTGTTTCTTAGATGGATACTCAGGATATCACCAAATCCCGATCCATCCTGATGATCAAAGCAAAACCACTTTTACATGCCCTTATGGAACTTATGCTTACCGTAGAATGTCTTTTGGGTTATGTAATGCACCAGCTTCTTTTCAAAGATGCATGATGTCTATATTTTCTGATATGATTGAAGAGATTATGGAAGTTTTCATGGATGATTTCTCTGTTTATGGAAAAACTTTTGATAGTTGTCTTGAAAACTTAGATAAGGTTTTGCAAAGATGTGAAGAAAAGCACTTAATCCTTAATTGGGAAAAATGTCATTTTATGGTTAGGGAAGGAATAGTGCTAGGACACTTAGTGTCTGAAAGAGGGATTGAGGTAGACAAAGCTAAAATTGAAGTAATTGAACAACTACCTCCACCTATGAATATAAAAGGAATTCGAAGCTTTCTTGGCCATGCTGGTTTTTATCGTAGATTCATAAAAGATTTTTCATTTATTGCTAGACCACTTACTCTTTTGCTAGCCAAGGATGCTCCTTTCGAATTTGATGATGCATGTCTAACATCTTTCAATTTATTAAAGAAAGCACTCATCTCTGCACCAATCATTCAACCCCCTGATTGGTCGTTGCCTTTTGAAATTATGTGTGATGCTAGTGATTATGCTGTGGGGGCAGTATTGGGACAAACTAAAGATAAGAAGCATCATGCAATTGCTTATGCCAGTAAAACTTTGACAGGAGCTCAACTTAATTATGCAACCACTGAAAAAGAGCTTCTGGCTGTTGTCTTTGCCATAGATAAATTTAGATCTTATTTAGTTGGAGCTAAAATAATTGTTTACACTGATCATGCTGCACTAAAATATTTGCTCACTAAAAAAGATGCTAAACCTCGCCTGATTAGATGGATCTTATTACTCCAAGAATTTGACTTAGAAATAAAAGATAAAAAGGGAGTAGAAAATTCTGTTGCTGATCACTTGTCTAGAATGTATTTCAAGAGTCCACAGGAAACCCCCATCAATGATTCACTTCGAGACGACATGCTCTACGGGATTAACAGGTCTGACCCCTGGTATGCAGATATTGTTAATTTTATGGTTTCAGGGTATGTACCACCAGGAGCAAACAAGAAGAAGCTTATTCAAGAAAGTCGTTCACATATATGGGATGAGCCATACCTCTTCCGAGTATGCTCTGACGGCTTACTCAGGAGATGTGTGACCACTGAGGAAGGATGGAAGATCATCGACAGATGTCATTCATCACCATATGGAGGTCACTATGGAGCATTCCGTACACATTCAAAGATCTGGCAGTGTGGATTCTATTGGCCTACAATGTATGAAGACACGAAGCAATATATCAGACGATGTGGGCCATGTCAAAGGCACGGAAACATAAATACAAGGGATGCAATGCCACTCACCAACAACCTTCAGATTGAGCTCTTTGATGTCTGGGGAATAGACTACATGGGTCCATTTCCTCCATCAAAGAAGTGCGAGTACATCTTGGTGGCGGTTGACTATGTCTCCAAGTGGGTAGAAGCATTACCTTGCAAGCATGCCGACAACGTCAGTTCAAAGAGGATGTTTGAAGAAATTATATTTCCAAGATTTGGAGTCCCCAGAGTAGTGATAAGTGATGGAGGAGCACACTTCATCGACAAACGCTTCAAGCAGTATCTATCAAGACATGGAATCCGTCACAACGTCGCTACCCCTTATCATCCTCAGACAAGTGGCCAAGCAGAGACTTCCAACAAACAAATCAAGAATATTCTTCAGAAGACAGTAAATGAAATGGGAACGGCATGGAAAGACAAGTTACCCGATGCGCTCTGGGCATACCGGACAGCATACAAGACCCCAATTGGAATGTCTCCATACCAATTGGTGTACGGGAAGACTTGCCATCTACCTGTTGAACTAGAGTTCAAAGCACACTGGGCCATAAAGAGATGGAATATGGACCTAGATGTTGCTGGAGATTATAGAAGAATGCAACTATCAGAATTGGAAGAATGGCGAGAGAAGGCATATCACAATTCAAAGATCTACAAAGAAAGAGTCAAGAGGTGGCATGACAAGAGAATCAAGAAGAAGGAGTTCACACCCGGAGATAAGGTATTACTTTTTAATTCCAGGGTGAAGCTTTTCGGGCATGGAAAACTCCGGAGCAAATGGGAAGGACCATTCAAGGTAATCAATTCATCATCCCACGGAGCTATCACACTTCAAAATAGCGAAGGTACGTTATTCAAGGTAAATGGTCAACGTCTTAAATTATTTTTATAGCCCAATGAGGAAATTGAAGAAATAGACGTAGTCCATTTTTACCTTCCTATGGAGAATTAGAGCCCAACACTTTTGGTCTGATGGTTTTGGGTCATATATATATTTTTCTAAATAATTTCGCATCTAGAAACGCGCTCGAAGAAGTGGGCCCACAGAAGGGCCAGAGAGAGGGCGGGCGCCCAGGTCAAGTGGGCGGGCGCCCAGCCCCTGTTCCCCCTCGGTCCCGACTTTCTCTGTTATGGAAAATGCACTTAGGGTGATCCGAATAATCCCTCGGATGGAAAGTTTCGCACGCACGTCGACGGGAGCAACCCGAACAACCCATAGAGGCACCCTTTTGACCCCTATATAAACAGACCCCTGACCTCAGTTTTCAAACACCAAGCCACCAAGCTTGCTCTCCTTCAATTAGAGCTTGATTAGCTCTCCTTCAATTAAAGTTTTATTAGTTCCTTGCTGTTCCAATGGCCGAGAAGTACCACGATGATTGGGAAGTCGTCCCCTTCAACCTCAACATGGAGCCTGTGGAAGACCCCGATGCCCGTGCTCTCGTCCCGGCCAACACAGAGCGTCAGCTAGAAGCCATGCCATTACGCCAACGTAGCTCCGCCCAATCTTACCATGCTCAACCAGTTCTCACCGCACCGCCACAACCCCTACTCCTCAAAGGGCCATCATCCAAGACGAAGACTACTATTAAGGTGCCAACCGGCACAAGGATCCTTCCACCTAGACCCAATGAGAGGGTCGTTGGAGTCAAGACCAACCGGAGCAGCGAGATCAGCAGTATTCGCTACACTACGGAGGAGGAAAGGCCTTACTTTGAAGGGATTAGAGCAGCCAAAGTCCGTTTCATCCCTCCAAAGGCAGCCCCAAAGCACTCTCTCAATACTTTTGAGACACCTCCCAAGCGTCGCAAGACTATAATGGATATTGATGAGGAAGTTCGCAGGCTAGATAGAGTTATCATAGACCTCCAGTCCTCGATTAATTCCCTCACTAGGCAGCTCTCTAACCACAACACCATTATACTAGGCCTTAGGCAGGATCTTGCCAGTGCCAACAAGAAGATTAAAGAATTAGAGCGCCGCTAAGTTATCCAGATTAGACCTTGAGGCAATGCATCTTAGTTATCTATCTTTAAATTCAGTTTAGGTTTACTATTATCATCAGTTTGCTACTAGTCTTTTGTAATAAATGCCTCAAGATTAATAAAGAGTATTATTATTATTATTATTATGTCTTGTGTGTCTCCACTTTATTTTTGTGCAAGAAAGCAGAAAACAAGTATGGGGGAGATCCCTCGACATGCTAAACACACTCCGACCACACCACTCCACGATTCAGGTACACACTCTGCACATTTTACACATACATTTATTTTGGATTATGCAGATTATTGTTTCCGACATTATAAAATAAAAAGATTAAAATATTTCTAATTATGATTAATCTCAATCTGTGATGTTTCCTGAAAACTTGCAATTATTATAAAATCATTTTAAAACCCTGTGTTACTTAAGTCAATTGGAATATGTGATGATAGAGTATGAGTTTCTTATTCTTGATATCATTGTTGCTTGGAGAATTTATTTCAAAATATTCAAAAATTCTAGCTACCATCCTCAGTTTTATATGCCTGATAAAACTGAAAATATTAATTATGATTATAAAAGCTATCTGCTCTGTATAGAGTTTGTTCAAAATGAGTTAGACCCTTGTTGAGAGATTTATCATGCTCCTAAGATCAAGACATTATTTCAGTAAGATTCACTCTTCCGAAGTATTATTGCATTAGAGGCATAGGCTATGAAAAAAAATAGAAATATTTCGAGCAAATAAAAAGGAGCAAGTGCTCGATAACCTCACAGAAAAAATGGACAAGTGTCCGGAAGTAGAATTAGGGGTACCTCGGTATCCATATATATAAAAAAAGAGAGAAAAAAATGATAGCCCATGGTCCCTCTAATAAGCAATATGCCAGCAAGAGTTGACAAAGTTTTTAATTTTCAAAGTCTTTGATCTAAGAGTATGACATTTCCCTCCTCGGATCCCGTTTTGATCAGGCAATAAATGCAAAGTAAGAATGCTTGAGAATTTTTGCAAAATAAAACAGCCTCAGTGAGATATATGTAAAAGCTAATGAGTGATCTGAGAGAACCTATGAGGATAAAAAGGTATGCTAACTTTCTTTCAAAAATATACAAAAAAAAACTCCAAGTGGCAGGATTGAGAAGAAAGGATCTTTACTCTTAACCATATACATCCCTGACTATGGTACACAGTGGATTTTTGACACCCTGCAATTATATAGAGAATGCTTTAAAATGTTTACTCCAGATATTATTCTTAACCATCCTTTTCTCGAGGACGAGTAAAAGCCTAAGTATGGGGGTATTTGTTGACGGTTCTTAAGTATCAATTTTAATTATCAAATAAACAAGAGAAAGGACCAATATGCAATCAACACCTAGAATTAGGGTTTGATCTGACAGAATTCCACGAGTTTTGTTGTTTATCTATTTCTGCAGGGGGTTATCGGGAAATAAGGAAGAAAGGCCCACATGTCGGGATTACATAGAGATATCAACGCACCGCACGATTTTACATCATCTAGAAGACTCCAGAAGCCACGAGACCGAAGCGGAGGCGAAACTGGGCCAGGCCCAGGGCGCCCGCCCTGGAGGCCTGGGCGCCCGCCCCCCTCTGGAGCCAGATCAGGACTCTCTTCGCTCGGGATATTCCACCGACCTATTGGATCAAGAAAAACATAGTACCACCTCGCCTATCGACCCAAAAACGCATAGAAGGGGAGGACTATATAAGCAAGGCCCCTGGCCCCTGGAGAAGACATGAAGAAATTATCATAGAGACTGAGGGGTGCCCTCGAAGGAAAACCTCTTCTCTAATTAATATTTCTTTTTAGGCTTAGCAACCAATGTAAGGTAGAAATAGATCTTCTAGTTTCTACTAGATTGAGAGAGATAGAGTGGAGGTGAAGAGTGGAGGAAGCCCGGCCTATCGGTGTCTACTCCAAGCTTGTACCTGCGGGATCAAGTTCTCCTAACCCGAAGCTTGCTCCTAGGATTCTTCAGTAATTCGACTTCTAAATTCTAGTAAGTTCTTGTTTTATTGTTCTTATGGTTTATGAGTATACTTTAATCTCTTCGCGTAGAGTTTAGAGTAATCATTGCTGGCGTAAACATGGTGTTTAGGCTGGGGTACTCATAGATATTCCCTGACTAGCTGGACCGTGGTAGTAGTGAGGAACGTGACAATTCCAAGCTACCTCTGTAGATCATATCTCGTTAGCAAGAAGGATAGGGTTTATAGGTGCGGGTTGAACATCCTTTGTGGTGTCTAGATTCCGTTCGCCTCCCCATTAGAACAGTAGATCATCCTTACCAAGGTTAGAAGGAGACTACGGTTGCAGTCTTCTCTATTTATCACTCACATCGAAAGACATTCTTTGTGCCTAAAGGTTAGTAGTAATAGACCGGTTAGTCAGATGCACTCTTTCTCCTAGTGGTAAAAAAATAAATACGATACTCTGGATAATTTCCCGGGTGAAGTGCTCACCGATATCTGTGCGCTTGCGGATCAATTCCTTATTGCGTTCCCAAATATCAACAACGACAATCTCAGGTCTAAGGACATAACGTACATGATGTATAAAGAGATAATAAGAACATCTCATGTTGGGTCAATCCAGCCCCATGTCATACATGTGCCCACATTGTTAGTTTGACATCTCTATGTCTATGACTTTTGAAACAAAGTGATCAACTAATACATGTGCTAATCTAATGTTCATGTGTATCCTCACATGAACTCTGATTAGGGACAACTTTAGAATAACCATACAAGTAAAAGAGTTTCACAAACAATTCACATAATTGTTAATCAATACAAGTTTGTCTATAATGGATATTCACTGAACTCATAATATATGTCATGGATACAATCGTAATATCATCATCTCTATGATTACCTCTAGGGCATATTCCCAACACTAATTGCCATAATATTGTGATTGATCGGCTAATTGCTTTCCTAAGCTGCACTGCGACGTGTGTATAAATATGGGGCGAGACATCGTCCTTAATACCAAAAGATTCATCTCTTTCTCGCCACATTGTTGCGCTGCCACCGTCTTCCCCATCCCATCGTCGATGTGCCGTCGGTGTCAGGAGAGCAGGCTCTGAAGCCTACGTCTCCTCGCATCCCTGCACAGAGTAGTGGCGTATCAGGTTTTTGGGAAGCGTCGTCGCGACTACTCGCTGGACGTCTTCTTCCCTCTACGCCCGGTGTTCGCCGATCCCTATCGACGGTCTCCTTCTTCCTCCGTGCCGACAATAATGGGATGTCTATCTTCTCTTTGTTGTGACTACTACAAAAAATATTTACCATGACCTTTTCAAAACACTCTCTGAGGCGGGCAGGAATATAAACCATCTCGGTTAATGCCTAGCATTAATTGAGGTGGTCACTTTTTATTAACCTCGCAAAATATATTTACGGAAGCGGTTATTTATAAAAGAGCCCGCCTATAGAAATAGGCCTATTAAACGAGGCGAGCAGGTTATAAGGCCTGGCTCGGTTAATATTCCTGAGGCCTAATGGATCTAGGCAAGGCCCGATAACTCTTTGCAGAATATATATGCCAAACCCTAACACTCACTCTCTCCCACTCCCTCACTAGCCGCACCCACTGCATTCCCTCTCTCACTCAGAAATTGACTCCAGCCTACCTCCCCTCCTCTCCCTCCCTCTCTCATTCTTCTCCCTTTCTCCCTCACTACAACAGGCGCAAAGCGAAGGCGACCAACCGGTGGTGCGGAGGCGTGGCACGGCGGTGCGGACGTGAGGAGTCTTGGCCTCGTGGGTGTCACAGCACAGTGGGCGGCACGGTGGGTAGAGATCATGGTGGCCCAGCCTCATCTCCCCTCCCGGCGGCGGCACAGTGGGTCGAGCTCGCGACGACGATGGTGCGACCTGTAATGGCACGGATCTAGCTCCCACCGCGCGGATCCACCTTCCCGGCGGTGGATCCAGCTCCGGTCGTGCGGATCCACCTTCCCGGTCGTGGATCTGGTAGTGGCGGCCCTCCAACAACGGATGAAGGCCGGGCGTGACCGCATCTAGTGACGGCGTAGGCGGCGGCGTGTGGATGGGCTCGGCGGGCCTGTGCATGGATTTTTCTTTTTTTTATTAACCAAGGCGGGTATGGAAACCGCCTCAGTTAATGCTTGGTTTATAAGGACCTTTAAATGGAGACGTTTTGTTCGCCCGTCTTTTAAAATTCGAAACGCCTGCCTCTGTTAATTTTTTTTGTAGTAGTGTGTTCGTTATCACATCCTTTCTGTTGCTAGCACTAGATGTCGCGGCTTTGTCTCAGATCGTAGTGCTAGTCTTAATTCATACATCTATGATATATGTTGTTGGTCTTTTTCTAGTTATCGGAATTAATTTATACATCGCTAAATTGCATTTATTTACAACATCTAGGACATCTCTCTACAAATATTGCTACGGTTCTAGGTGGCCTTGCGCTGGTCAGCCTCGCCATATGTGACCCAGACGATCAAGTCCTCGCTAGTGTGTAACCAGATTTAGTATCAACACACTTTTTGGTTATTCAAATTCAAATGAAAGCAAATAAATCTACTAGTGGATGCAAACAATCTTAAGAACGTCAACAAGCCTTCGGCTAATCAACTTCCTGAATTATCCAAGACACTAAACACTAAATAGTCAGCCACCCTCATGTTTAGTGTTTAGACGGTTTAGACGACCGGCTAAACGGTTTAGACGCTAAAAGGTTTAGACCTTGTTTACCTCAGGAAAAGAAAAGTTTTAGGATACTGTAGCACATTTGTAACTATAGCAATTAGTGTTCAATTATAGATTAACTAGACTCAAAAGATTTGTCTCATAAAATACATGCAAACTGTATAATTAATTATTTTTTATCTATATTTAATGCTCCATGCATGTATCCAAATATTCAATGGGATGGGATAAAAAAATTTTGGGTGGAAACTAAACAAGGCCTTAAACGGTTTACATTGTACTATTCCCTCCATCTAGAAAAAAAATGTAATTCTCGTTTTTCAAGGAGCCAAACAGTTTAAACTTTGACTAAATTTATATAAAAAACTATTATTGTTCATAATATAAAATAATTACCATTAGATTAGTTATAGAATATATTTTTATAACAAATTTTGTTTGGAGAAAATAAATGCTAATATTATTTATAAACTTGGTCAATCTTAAGTTACTTTTTTTTGTGAGCAAACTTAAGTTACTTTGACTGGCATGGATCTCATAATTCATTTTTTTCTTGGACTAAGGGAGTAGTAAATAAACAAATAAAATTATAACTTTTATATATTTTTTTAAGTGCAATTTGAGGCATGAACATAGTTGCATAATTTGACATTGACAGAGACAATAAAAAATTACACATATAGTCATATATATAATAATAGAGACATCATTTAAATAGCACCAAAGTTTCCCTTCCACATGTGCAAACCCAATTTCACCGGCTCAAAAAGTTCTTCTAGCACCTAAACTTTCATGGTTTATTGCCTAAACAATTGTTTAAACATATCTTTTGGCATTTGCGCCCGTTTAGCCGTGCTTGAGCCATAAAATGCCATGCTTGAGCCCTTTTTTTTACCAGTTTGCCCATTTAGATGCATCTAGTGTTTAATTAAACTACTAGGGCGTAAACTGTACATGAACCCTAGATGACCATTTAGACATGTTTAGGCGAACATTGTCCTGAGGAGATCCGCAAGATTCCAGAGGAGAGGGCAAATGTCTAAGATGTTGCGGATCAAGAGTATTAGCATGCTTTAAGGTGGATCAACTGGGAGTTTTAAGAATTAATGTTAAAGATGTCAATTTTGATCCTTTTCCTGCTACATCTTCATATGAGGTAAAAATTGATCAACTTTCCCATAGATTCATATGACACATGATGAATGTGTTGATATTCTTGCTGCACTTAGACTAGTTAAAAATTATGGATGTCCATAAAAGGGAGGGGAAAATCTGAAATTTAGCACTACATTGTCGTATTATTGACAAGTTTTACAATGGGATCAAATATTTTTGTACTTTGCAAAGGACGCAAATAAAAATCTTTCAAGGTTCGTATTTTAATTCGATGATACAGACTTAGGGCCTGTTTCCCAGGAATTCAGTTTCAGCTCTAAAATTTAATGAAACAATCCAGATCCATCAAAATACAGGTCTACTAAATTGGTGGATCTAGAGGCTACCAAAATAGTGAAGCTACTTAGGAAGTGCTCCACCAACTCAAATCAGGTAGAGTTAAGAGAAATTACCCACCGCTACCCTTGGTTAGATAAAAAAAATGGTTCATTGTAAATCTTTTCTTCCTTTTCTCGTTGCCAACTCAAGCCGCCCAAATGGGACCTCCGCCGCACGCCATTCCTTCGTCGTTTGTCGCGAGCACCGATGCTGAGGGTTGCCACACGAGGTCACGACGTTCGGCCCTGCCCTGATGAACTCTGGCTGCGAGCACTGCCCGACATCGGCCTCGACATGGCAAACTCGTGGATCTGGCCTCGACGCTTTGGCCTCACACTGGCCCGGCCGCCGGAGAGCCTGGCCACGCGAGTCATGCCGCTCCTCGGCCACGTCTGCCCGCGAGCTCCGGCGAGGCCACGCCCCGTGGCCTGCACGCGTCAGCCCCATGTGCTCCGCGTCTGTCCTCCGTGGCCGCACCCAACAAGGAAGCCCGCGCCTTCATCCTCCGCCATGGTAGATCCAGATGTGCTGTGCTCGATATATAGGAAGAGAATGAAGGAAGAAGAGCTAACACGTGCGCCCAAGTTGCTAGTAAGATAGAGAGATTACTAGAGCCCACAAGGGCAATTCTGGCCATTCTAACAAAATGATCCGTAGCTGCTAAATTTGTCAAACACTTTCGTAGTAGGGCCTTGTTTAGATGCGAAAAGATTTTGGATTTCGCTACTGTAGTATTTTTGTTTGTTTGTGGCAAACATTGTCTAATTATTGACTAACTAGGATCAAAAGATTCGTCTTGCGATTTACAGATAAACTGTGTAATTAGTTTTTATTTTCGTCTATATTTAATACTTCATGCATGTGCCGAAAGATTCGATGTGACAGAAAATCTTGAAAACTTTTTGGTTTTCGGGGTGAACTAAACAAGGCCTAGATCCTCGATATATGGATCTGAATCCATGGTGAATCTATTCATTTTTTTAGTAGTGAATCTCCGCCAATCATGCCTTTAATCAGATTATCCTGTTATTGTCAACAGTATATTACAGAATGTTATGGTCATCATAGAATAAATTATATATAGTTTAAAAATTTTATAGGAGGATGAAACATAGCATTCTCATTCTTGTTTCTCATGAACGTTTGAAAGTTTATTTTTCATGATTTTCCTAGTCTAATGCACTAGCATGTTTGTTACTCCATTCATCCTAAATTATAAAATGTTTGACTTTTTTGACCCAAAGTTAGACCACTCTTCTTATATTCAAAGAATTTGTGGAAATATAGTCAAATTTAACTCATTCTTAAAGAACTTTTATTAATAAACTAAGCCATGATAAAAAAAATAGTATTTTGCATAAATCTTTTGAATAAGACGAGAGGTCAAACTTGATGTTAAAAAAGTCAAACATCTTATAATTTGACATGAATTGAGTAATTAGATATAAAAAAAATCAAAATACTATGAACATACATGTACCTTTCCTATTAAGGCTAATGCAGCTTAGTATGAAACTTATAGGTTAAGTAAAATTAAAAAAACAGGAAGATACTCGTGTCGACAAGACAAAGCTAGCATCTTACATCAGCCCAAAAGAAAAACTCATTATCCGTCTTGTGAAAAAGCCAAAACAAGTCTAACTATCATTAATGGGCCAAATCCACCTACTCATATAGTAGGAAAAAAAGGAAAAATCCATATTAACTTCCACAACTTTTGTAAAAGTTTGTTTTTTGCTCCCTAAACTTTATAAAACTGGGCAAAATACCTCACTTAACTTTTAAAACCATTCATCGCACCTCCCTAGCCCTCTTATAAGCAGTTTTGAAGGTGATTTTTTTATTTATTTCGGCTAAATCTTTAAAAAACCATAGTAAATCAAAAAAAAAACCATAAAATGAATAATTTTGTTGGACTCCACATGAGTAGATCTACATAGTGAATATATAATACAATATCATTTAGCACAAATTTTTTGATGTGGCTTTTAGATCTATGCTTTTTTTAATTAAATAAAATAATTTATAGCTATAGTTTGTATGGTTCAATTGTGGTGAATTTTTTATGGTGGGCTAGTTATTGTATGCTTAAACTGCAGTAAAAATTTCATATTCATTGGATCATGTATAACTTAGTTATAAATTTTACTAGGTGGATTCACCGTGCGTTGTTGTGGGATTTTTTTAAAAAATAAATCGTTATATACATAGTATTACTGTTTGGTATCGAGTATATTGTGTATACATATATATAAATTTAACTTACATGTTATTTTATTGTATTAGATTTGGTAAGCAATCACTAAGCTAATAGAAGAAAAATAATGAAATATTTGATTATATTACAGAGGAATAGATGGTAAAACAAATAGCATATATAGATGAATTGATGTTAATAGATTAAATATTTAAAGTATTACAGATGATATAGATGACATGGATATTTTTTTTGTAATTAATATGAGATGGTATAGACTTAGTGGAGAATGATGTGGACACCTTGCATGAAGAGATATAACACTCAGTGGGTCACTTGGTGAGAAATGATGTGGACACCTTGCATAAAGAGAGAAACCATCTAGTGGGCTTTATCTTTATAAGAGTGTATGCTTTCAGTTTATGCTTGCCAAATATAAATAAATCTATAACTAAGCTATAAAAACTCAAGTTTTTTTAGGACCATGTATAACATAATGGATAATATTTTCTACAACTTCATTTTTTTTTATAAAAACTCAAGTTTTTGAAGAGCTATAAAAACCCGTAGAGTTTACCTCAACACCATATTTTTTTTCCTTTTTGCTAGGGTGGACTGTAGAGTTACATTCGGCAAAAAAAATGAAAAAAAAAAGAAAGAGAGTGACATGTGATAAGGCCTGGCCCGCCTCCCTCCACTCCTCCAGCCTCACGGCCCATGGGAGCCCAGGCCAGGCCCATCGAACACAATTTCTAATTTTATATCCCTCGACCACCCAACCAGCCACATGATTTTGCGACTTTCCCAAATTAACCCAAGCCACCTAGAACCTTCCCAAAAGCTTTCCATCTCACACCCTCCGCTCCCCTCCACTACTCGCTGACGTGTACGCGTACGACTCCTCCTCACTTCTGGGCCCACGCGGGTCACGCAGGGGCAGACTCGTCAATTCCTCGCCACGAACCGACTCCCACCCTCCCGGATATAAATTCACACGCCCCGCCCCCAATTCTCCCCTCCTGATCCAAATCCAAATCGCCCGAAATCCCGCCGCTCTCCCGCGCGAGATCCGTTCCCAGCCAAAAATTTCCCGCCCGCCGCCCGCCCAAATCCTTCCCGCCCGCGCCCCCTCTCCGGATTCAAACGGCCGCCGGGGGTCCGTCCTTTGAAACCCGATCGGATCTGACCCCTTCCCCCCACCGCACTCGGCACACCCGCGCTCTCCCCGCGCCGCGCCAAGGGAGGGGAAGCGACCGACCGGATCCCGTCGGCGTCGCTCATGGCGGTGATCACCGGGCGGCCGCCGAAGCGCGTGCGGGTGACGGCGGGGCCGCGCGCGCTGGACCTGCGGCCGTTCCCGGCCGCCGGCGAGCCGGTGCCGCCGCCACCACGCGGGGCGTTCCGCGACTGCGTGCGCGCGTTCCTGGCGCGGTCCGCGGAGCCCGCCGACGGCGCGTGGCGGGTGGCCTTCCGCGTCGGGGAAGGGGGCGGGGACGGGGCGGTCGTGGGGATGGAGGTGGTCGAGGAGGACGTGGCTAGGGCCGGGGCCGGGCGGATCTACTGCGAGCACTGCACCGTTGCCGGTGAGTGACCGTGTCCCGGACTCTGTCGTCCGCCGTGGCTGACAGCTGCTTATGCTGATCCGTCCTCTGTTTCTTGGCTGTGTAGGCGTTTAGTTCTCTTGTGAATCTGCTTCGTAGGGACATCTGATTTCACTAGATAAATTTAGTAGCCTTGACTCCGCAATTCCGCATACACATTGCTCTGCCTGCAGCCTGCTTCTGTGTGTTCGCCTGAACGTGTGTGCACATTTTTTTTGCTTCTACAGATTTCAATCAATAAGCAAATTCTATCAAACGCGATGGTGACTGTTATGGCTGGAGAATCTCAATATCATTACCTTTTGTCTTGCAACTTAATAGGCTGGAGCAGACACCCTGTTTGTGGGAGGAGGTACCATTTCATAATTCGGAATGAATATGACGTGCAAGACTACAAAACCTGCAAGCATTGTGGGTTTATGGCCCAGTTGTTTGAAACACGGTAAGCTAACCTATCCTGTAAAATCATCAATTGTTACTGTAGTGTAATACAAAATCAAACCCCTCAACAATAATAACCCAAATAGTGAAAAAGATAGTACTGCAACAAGCAATTGTTTGATTCAAGCAACTCGAGACACATGTATCCAGCAACGCAAGCCCCTACAAGAACTGATCATCTTCATCATTAATAATCAGGTGCCCGTCATGCAAAAATGGGATCTCCTATGATGATCCGGAAGATTGGGACTATAGGCAGCTGGATAATCCACGTCACTTGCTGCATGGCATTGTACATGATAATGGGTTTGGTCACCTTGTCCGGATAAATGGCAGAGAGGGTGGCTCTAGTCTTCTGACGGGGATTCAACTGATGGGTTTCTGGGATCGGCTCTGCAAATATCTTAGAGTCAGGTAAAGTCTAATGATTTCTTTTCCGCCCGACCATTTCGTTACACTAGTATTAACATGGACTCACATATGTAATATGTTGTGAAAAAAAACATGGACTCACATAACATGAAACAAATTTCATTTTGCTTCTCCAATTATTTTCAAGCTATGATGAAATGGATGGACAGTGGCAGAAAAAGAAGATCGTCTAGTGTGCTATGTTCTTGACATAAGCAACACAAATGTTGACCAAAATATTGTGGCATACATTGGTTGGACTTTGTGCTTGACATAACCAGAAATCGAACTATGACATAAAAAAATGATTCTTGGCTGTGTGGCATTTAACTGAACTGAACAAAAAAAAGTATAATACAACCCAGCACATCTTACTTTGAAAGGTATAAGAACATCAGGAAAGTGCTGTTGTTAAGATATAAATAATAAGAGTTGTGGACACTAGAAAATAATCTTGGATACATTTTCAAGATGACCACTTTAGTAGTTCCACTGAACTATGGGAACAGAACAGAACCTAGTTTGCAACATGCTGCACATCTGACTAGAACACAAAGCTATTTACAATGCAAATTGTAATTTGTAAAGTCAATTTTACCTGTACTGGATTTCACTTTTCTAGTTAAGTGCAGAATAATCTCTAGGAACTACACAACTGACATGTAAAGCTTAATTGCAGAAAGGTCTCGCTGATGGATGTCTCTAAGAAGTATGGAACTGATTACCGGATCTTACATGCCATCACCACTGGTTATTCTTGGTATGGCCAATGGGGATTCAAACTCAACAAAGGGAGCTTTGGAATCACATCAAAAGAATACTTAAAAGCTGTAGACAACCTTTCCTCAACTCCATTATCACACTTCTTCCCCCACTCCCGATATCCTCGAAACCAGCTACAAGATACCATTTCATTCTACCAATCTCTTTCAAAGCACCCTCTCACCACAATTCGTGAACTGTTCCTCTATGTGCTGGGCCTTGCCACTAGCAAGGGTATAAATATGCACTATGGATCAATGCATAAGGAGCATTCACATACCCATATGCAAGAGACATGGTCTGATGAGGAAATAAAACGTGCAACAGAAATTGCTATAAAAGTTCTTCGCGCTGTTGAAAAAACAAGGTGGGTGGCCATGCGAACCCTAAAGGCAGCCATGTGCCATCCAATTGGTTCACCGCAGCTAGTTGACTACTGCCTCAAGACCCTTGGTACCAGAACAATTGATGGAATGATGGTTGCCGTCAGATGCAACAGTGAGACAAACACCCTCGAGTACAGGTTGGTGATTAGTATACCTGTTATATTATATTAGTTTATTACTAGCATTGATGATTTATCCTAGTTCTCGTTTCAACATAAAAAATCTAAATAATCCTTTACTGCAGGCTTACAGATGAACCCATCATCCTGCCGAATGTATCCATGCCAACTCAAGACCATCTTCACCGTGACATAAAGTTCTTGCATGATGCTCTACTCTACCCACATACAATGCATCCATACAAACCGGAAAACTGTTATGAGCAAGCCAAGAGGTCTGCCATGATACTTTTGGACTGCAAACAATTCACGAAGCATTATGACCTGGAACAGGAGTTCTTGCCTCAAAACCCATCCATGTTGCACATGTGGTGCCAAGTAGAGCTGTTAGACCAGGTTGGTGATCCACCTTGCATCCCACCAGAGCTCCTAACTCTTCCACAGACAGCAACTGTGGCTGATCTAAAGGTGGAGGTGACCAGAACGTTCCATGACATCTATCTGATGTTACAGTCTTTTGTAGCCAATCAGCTTCTTGACTGTGGAACTGCAAGTGAGTCAACTCAGCTCAAACTCTTGTTTGGAGCAAATGGAACTGTTCGCGTCCAAGGCAGATGTGCTGGTGGTGAACGCAGGGTTGGAATTTACCGGATGGAGAGAGGTGTGGATAAATGGACGGTCAATTGCTCTTGTGGAGCTAAGGATGATGATGGTGAGAGGATGCTGTCTTGTGACTCTTGCCATGTGTGGCAGCACACTAGGTGTGCTGGGATTAGTGATTTTGATCAGGTGCCAAAGAGATATGTATGTAACTCTTGTAAATTACTCCACAAGCATAAGAGCAGTGGGCCCAGGCCAGTTTATAATAGTGGCCCAAGCAAAAGATGCAAGATTGGCACAGGAGCCTTTAGCCATGTAGGTGGGGGATTTTTGAGGCCTCACATTGGTTGACATGTAAATATCAATAAAATAACAGCGAGTTTATATGACATGCCAGTTTGTGGATGTTAACTTTTTGATATAACTAATAAATTGTCTCAACTTATATATGGTGTGTTGATGAATCTAAGGAAACTTACCCGCATGTAGTTCAGATACTTGTGCAGCCACCACTTGTATTTTGTTTCACTTTGTTGCAACTGTTGTAGTCTGTTGATGATTCTAAGGGTTACCCACATGTAGTTCAGGTACTTGTGCAGCCACCACTCTACCGCATGTAGTTCAGGTACTTTGCAGCCACCACTCTACCTTGTAGTATTATGTTTCACGTTGGTGCAACTGATACAACATCAAGATATAGTCAGTTCACTGCAACTGTCAGCACTAGATCCACCTCTGGTCATTTGGCAGAACTGAAGAAAAAACTGGTAAAAAATGTTGCCATGCAACCAACTGTTAATATCGCGAAGAAAATAGAACCATTGATGGCAGAACAAGAGGTTAAGACAAACTAGATAGGACACACGACAATGAATAAAGAACAATAAATAAAGAGCAGGATAAATAGAACTCCGTAACGCACCAATACTTCCTAAGGCATACATGATGGATAATGCCAAATTTCCATACCAAAACAGCAATGGAAGTACAGAGACATTTAACAGTTTTGTAACGACGCCCCTCACCTTTTGAGAACTGTGTTCTTTGCAATGCAAATGTTGAAGAATCCTTGACACACCTCTTTCTTGAATGTCCTTTTGCCGTTCAATGTTGGGCTATCATCAACATTCAGGTTCACCACAGGCTAGACCCTTTTGAGAACCTGCAGAGCTTCGAAGATCAGTTGCAAATACCTTTTTTCATGGAAATAATAATCTTCATGTGCTGGGTTATTTGGAAGGCAAGTAATGGTCTAATTTTCCGTCAGATAAACCCAAGCATTCAGTTGGCAGAGCAGTCTTTCAAGGATGAGCTGCTTCTTTTATTAAGAGCAAAGAGGAAATATTCCCCATGAATTAACCAATGGATTGCAAATCTTCACTAGCTTGGGCTCTTGCGGTGGTGTCACTGCTTTCTATTGTTTCTTTCTTTGTTTCCTAATTCTTCCCTCCTCTGTAACTCCTCTTGTAGTTCTCTAGTTTCCTAGCTTCCTCCCTGCTCTTTGTTTCTGGAGCCTTTGTTTTTCTTTAATAAATTTACTGTAGGGGTGTAAACCCCTCCAGCTTCCTCAAAATGATGCCACTCACCGCAAATGATGCTCAGAGTACTAAGCATTCTGGCCTTAGAGCGAGGCCAAACAAAGGCTTCTAACGACTTAACAAGCAACCATGCACACTCACAGCACTAAGAACGTACGAGGCCAAATACAACTCCATACTTCTACTATAGAGAGATTACATTCCCCCAACCAGCAACATTCATGGGTAACAGGCTGTCCAACTAAGGTGACCACAAATCCTCCTTAGCTGTTGGTGTTCACCTGCGACTCCTAAGTCCTAAGGCACTATCTAACGATAACAAAGTTTTGGGACAAAGAATGGTTTGAACAATCACTGAATTTGTAATGTAGGTTTGTGATTCAATAACTCATTTAAGAAATGGTCGTACTGGAAGCCAATTAACTATGTTGAAATCCAACTAAGCTCCAGTTACGAAAATAACACATCATGTGTAAATAAAACAAGACGAACATGTATAGCTTCAGTTTAAAGTAATTTTCACCCGGTCTAGGTTGGGAAGCAGTATGGTGAAGATGGCCCATGTATTAACTAACACAACAATGAAAACAGGAACACTTGATTTGAATCCAGAAAAACTTATCAGAAATTTAATTTGGTGACACATCACACTTTGTTTGTCTAACAGAAATAGACAATGTTAGGAAAATGATATGTTCTTTTCATCGGGTATCATATTAAAGGTCAAATGGCAAAGCAAGCTCTTAAAGCCCGCTCCATGTTTGTGTTTCTGGAAGAAATAAGCCACTACCCAAAAACTTAATTTGAAGAAACAAGGGCAAAAAAAAAAAACTCCAGAATTCTTAATTGTATCCATGCCATGCCAATCTCTACAGAGGTGGTTAGGCGCTTGGTCCAACAGATTCATTATGCTATACAAAAGTCAACTAGTATAACTAGTGTCATGCAGTTTACCCTCATCTCATTATGCATTAATCTGGAACAACTAATACATGTTTTTTACAATCTTATCCCTGTTTTACCGGTTTCATATGATCCCTACATCTTTTTCTGTTTCGTAAGGAATCTTAGACCATCCCTGCTTACTTTATCAAACCAAATGTATACTAAAAAAAAGTTGTAGCAGTAGGATATATCCTTCAAGATTTGTCATGCATTAAGTTTATTAGCAGTGCCCCTTTTGGATTGCAATGTAGATTTTATAAATTCCTAAATAGAATGTGCTCCTAAAAGGTGTAACTTGTTAGCTTAAAAACAAATATATGGAACTGAGACGGCTCCAAAACAAAAATACAGAGAACTGAAAAAACTTGGAGATCATTTGGATGCGAAAAATAGCATGGATAACATAAGCTGTGCTTGCAGTTCATCTTTAGATGGCAACTCTAAATATTTTGGAGATTTGAACCAGATATAAAAAAAAAAGGTCAAGAGCATAACTCAATCACTGAGATTCCTTTAGTTAAAAGCAATTAGAGCATAGAACAATCAGAGGAAAAGATCATGTATGACGTAACAAACCCTAGAACATTATTTCTCATAGAGGCCTAGGACCAAATAAACTCATAAATCCTAATTTTAAATTTCTAAAAAACCAAACTTTCACAAGCTGCCAAGCATGCATTTAGTGAAGTTGAAGGTTTGAAAACAATTAATAAAATCAGGGCAAGACCATAAGAACGAATAAGTAAGAAAAATATACTTCTCTATGAAACAGCTCATAAAACTTGAGCATTTGCAACGTGAAGTTTGTGTTGTTCCATATTACAGAGACATGGAAGATCTTATGAGTGCATTACAACTTCTAGGGAAACACACTTCACTTCAAATTCCCTAGAGCTAAACTCGATAGGTAAAGTGTGGAAGAAAACCATTTATGGCACATGTGTGACAATAGGAAACCACACATACTGAAGTCATCAGAAAACCATAAACTCACATTCATCCTACACCTTAAGAACTACTCCTTCCATACCAGGGAAAATGCAAATATATAGTTTCCTTTAAGTCAATCTTACTCAAATTTGACCAAATAAATCTACAAAAAGGTATTAAATTTATCTATTCTTTGTCATCTAATAATTATTATTGGATTCATCGAGGAATATATTTCTGTAGTATTCTTATTTATATTATAGTCATGAACATAAATATTGATGTTTGTTTTCTACTTTTGACAGTCCAAACCTAGAATTGCATCGTTATAGTCATGAACATAATTATTATTAGGGTTATACCTAGAACCTTTTGGTATATTTTATTAAGTACCAAAAACCTCAGCAGAGAAAACTAAAGCAGGGCATTAGAATTTCTGGAAGAGCGCACCACACACTGGAGCCTTCATCAAAACTCTTTCTCCCAAACCCATGACTCCAATCGATCATTGCAAGAGGTCCCAAATTGACCTACAAACCAACAATAGAACCCCAGGAAAGCATATATGTGCCCTAAATCAATCAATACACATCGAAATAGCACGAGCCCTGTCATCCAGAGCACGTGAGGATCAAAAATCACTTGAGGCACTAGTAAGCATACATACCATTAATTGAGATAATACTATGCGTCGCTCTTAAAAGAATCAGAGGGACAGAGGAGCACCAAAATCGACAACGACAGAAATTAAGCCCTTCAGTGGCAAAGAAAAAAAAAAGAATCAATATGGAAAGGGGGTAGTACTAGAAGATAATAACCTTTTTGGTTGGGTTCCTTTGCGGGCTCGCTCGCGCGCGGCTGCCGTCGGTAGGTCGAAGAGGCAACAGTGAGCGATCGAGCTCACGCGGCGGAGGAAGGGGAAGCCCCGCGCGCACGAGGATGTTCATCGCCCTCTCGATCGGTGGGTCTCCGCAGCTCGCGGCCGGATCGGAATCAGGGCGGTGCGCCAAGAATCGATCGTCCCGTCCGGACGGAAGTCACCCCCCCCGACCCCGCTCTGGCCCTCTCTGTTTTCTATTTTCCCACGTAAATCCGGTCCAATGCCCGTTTCGTCTACAAAAGCTCACACAAATGCATGTTACGAACTTTATTTAAAAATCCTTGTTTAGAGAACTTTTTATGTTTAACAAAATCACTTGTTTATATTATTTTATATTTCAAATAATTTTTCTATATCCTGACATTCTTGAAAGAGCAAGCTCTACTCTTTATCTTTGGAGAGAAAAAACTAGAAATAGTGGATGGAGATATTTGGAGATCCAAGGCTAAAGTGTTTTTTTTATCAAAATCTTTATTCATATCAATACAGAAGTTATAAAAAGATTCTTGTATTGGTCACTTGCTCTAAACCCAGTATGATAATTATTTTATTTTTCCATCCTTCATATTTATTTTGCTTATTATATATATATATATATATATATATATATATATGGTGTATTTGTGAGATGATACCTAGTGTTGTTCGTCGTTTATGTACTCTCGCCATTTCAACCTATAAGACATTTTAGTTTTTCTAAATTTATAGTTTTGTTAATGCACTTAAATACATGCTATGTCTAGATAAAAGTAATATATCTAGAAAAATCAAAACGTCTTATAATTTGAAAATATGAATTTGATGGAGTGTTTCACGATCAATTTTGAATTGTTCAAATAGTATACATGAAATATTTAATGGTGTATTTTGGATTGTTTATATAACTATATGATGTTTTTACGATGTATTTTTAATTGTTCATATGCTATGCATAAGGCATGTTATGGTTTGTTTTGGGTTGTGTAGCTAGTATATATTCATCGGATGTTCCATCATATATTAATCGATATCCATAAGATGTTTCATGTCCCATGATATACTATAATTTTACTTTTACTTCTTTATTTTTATCATTACTTTCCTTTTTATTCCATTTTTGTGTTTTTTTATTTTTCATTTTCTTTATCCTTTTGCCTTTTCTCCCGTTTATATTTTTATTTTCTACATATTTCATAGCACTCTTTGTTGTATCCATGATCTCATTTTTTTCAAATATTAGACACCAAAAAATTTTCCTGTGAAGGCTTGACATTACTTCTTGAATCTAGAATATTGCCTTGCTTAACAAAAAGAAAAATGTTCTATATATCCTTACAAGAAAAATATTCTTGAACAAAATCTTATCTAAATACATTCAAGTTAGGTTTGTTTTGAAAGATTTATTAAATTATTAGAATCAAAATTTAATTTACATGCTTGGTTTAGCAACAATGTTTTTTTTTTTTGAAAACTCAGTCTCTTTGCCAATTTTAAGGATTTGCTAGCTTAGTCTTCAAGATGCTCATATAAGTAGGTCTTATGTGCGTACATTCATAATAGAGGGGAGTGTTCATACGTTGTAATCGAAAAAAATATAGCTGATCCAACTAAGGGGGTGTTTGGCACTACTCTGCTCCCATTTTTCCAGCTCTGCTCCACGAACTCTATCATGGAGCAGCTCCATCGTGGAGTTTGTGGAGCACACAGTATTGTTTGGCACACAGCTCTGCTCCAGCTGCAGGACTGAGTTGTTATCATGCAAATAGTCTATTATACCCCTGATTGAAAATTACACTTGGTCGAACATATATGATTACTTGTACGCAATGAGAACAATATACGTATCAAAATACATAAATTGAGCATGCCACAATTATAATATAAATAATAGTTTGATAAATTATAAATGATCGAAAATTTCACAAAGACCATGATTATCCATGGGTAAGCACAACGACCATGAATCAAAATGTTCCAATAATTCTAGCCCCAAGCAAGAGAGAGAGCAGTGGCCAACTCATCACGGAATGCATCCATAGTAGGAGCATTTGGTTCTGTAGTAGACCTATTCGATGGCGCTACATATTTTCTATACCTTTCTGGAATTATTGGCACAAAATTTGGATCGCGATCAAACCGAGCAAAGTCCAAGTTGACACCATCATGGTCACGAATGAAGTTGTGAAGCACCATAGTAGCCACAACAATCATTTTTTGCTTGTACATTGGATACGGAGCCATCTTGTAGAGTATTTGCCATTTCATTTTGAGAAGTCCAAATGATCTCTCAATAACATTGCGGACAGAAGAATGAACACGATTGAACCTTTCCTTTGGAGTCTTCGGTTCCGTTCCTCTATGCCACTCTGGAGTATGATACCTCTCACCCTTATAAGGACAAAGATAGCCAGGACGATTAGGATATCCTGCATTGACAACATAATATTTGCCTACAAATTTTTGAGAATATCAGTTTACAATTGCAAGCATGTAAAGTGACCTGTGCCGCAAAAAACGTATTCATATCAATATTACCTTTGGGGGGATGTGGAAAAAAATTTTCATCGACTCTTTTTGCATTGTACAACACACTTGTATCATGCGTAGATCCTGGCTGACCCGTCGACACATAAGTGAATCTCATGTCAAAGTCACAAACTGCTAGAACATTTTGTGTAGGTATCCCAAATTTTCCAATATACCTCACTTGCTCTTCGGGAGACAAAGCAACTCAAATATGTGTGCCATCAAGAGCACCAATGCAATCTTTGAAGTGTGGAAATGCTCTTTTGTCATTTTTAATCCTCTCATGAACAGTTGGGAAGTTAGGCTCCTTTGGTCTAATAAAATCTTTAGCCATAGCCATCAAGCAATTGAGGACAGAGCCAAATTTTTTACTTATGGTTTCACCAGAGTGTTTGAACCGGTTTTGTACTCTTCTATTAGACTCATTTCCAGAACATGTGTACAAGAATATTGCAAGCATCTCATATGTGTTCATATGAAGTGATGGTTTCATATTGTATCGTTCAACCAGTAAGTCATGAAGGTCATAGAACATGGTCGTGCTCATTCGAAGCTGGGAATGACACTCACCAGGTATGCGAAGTGTCTCCATCAACCACCCCATACCACTTAGGTTTGATGTCCTAGGTGGGTTTTTGATAATATATGTATCCAGATATGTTTGAGCAATTTTAGCAGCACAAATGACAATATTGACAAATGCAATGGTCTCACAGTCAGAGTCATCACTATCACTGTCACTTGCATATAGTTGCATAGACGTACAAACAATCAGTTTTCATACACAATATAAAATCAGCATACACGCAGCAAGGAAAAAAAATTGTACCACACAAATATAGATAATGTCATATAGTGATATAGATAACATAGGGGCTAGCATACGGCCAAATAAATCCAAAGGGCTATCACAGAGCCAAATAAATAATCCTAAGGGTTTAACATAGAGCCAACTAAATAATCCAAATGATCTGCAGTCAACCAAATAAAATAATCCTAATTTCCGTACTTATCATTGTTGGCGAAGATGTGCTGCCCAAACACGTACTCGTCCGGAATATGGCCATTGCCTTGGTCCTTCGAGCCATCCATGGCGCCGATGCTGCAGCCCTAGGAGAGAAGCGAGATGGAGTAGAGCAGAAGGGCGGCGGCGGAGAGAAGTACGTACGGGCGGCGGCAGAGAGAGAGACGTAGGTATGGGAGTTGAAAGGTTAGGAGATGGGATGGTGATTAATTGGTGGCAAGGTGGGTAATTACATGAGAACTCCTCTTGGAAGTACAAAACTCCAAAAACTAGAGTACCCCTTGAGGTACTCCAGAAAAAACGTGGAGTTGGCCTCTAGCTCCACCTTTTTTGGAGAGCGGAGTTTTTGGAGCTGGACATGTTTGGCACTACGGAGCTGGAAAAATACGAGGTCCCAAACACCCCCTAAGTCTGACTATTTATTAGCAATACAGAAACACAAGAGAAGGAAGCGGGAAAAAAAAAGTGTCAGGCTGCCCGCCTCCTAGGTGATGGGCCGTCCTGGGCCTTTCCGCGCCCTTTGTTGGGCTGGATTACTGGGTCTCAGAATCGCTGAGGCAGTGAAGCCGCCTTGAACTTACGCTACCACCGCCGCGCCGCCGCCTTCCACCTGCCCGACCACCCGCCGCCGGCTCTCCTGCCTCACCAAACACCGACCCCATCGCCGTCACGGGGTCACCTGAGCTCCCTCTCGTTCCGCCTTAGTCAGGACGTTGGCCTGTTTCTTCTGTTCTTGGTGAGTAATCCTAGCTTAGCTTGCATAGATTCCCTTTGCTCTGACAGTTAGCTGTTACAGTAGCTCTCTTTTCTCAATCAAAACCAAATCGAGGATTATTGTGCTGCGTGGTGCCCTTCTAACTCGATCCAATCCATCCACCGCAGAGGCTTACTCAACTAGGTTCTTCTACAGCGGATCGACATTGGTTGCTACTACAGTACAGGAGTTGTTGCTTCAGCCGTTCAGCGCAATCAAGCTGCCGGGGCAGCTTGTTTTCCAGAATTATTGGCGGGATTGAGCTGAGCTCCCGCGCCCCCGCGCTGATCCCTCTCCTGCCATGGCGTGCGTTGCTTACAGTATCAGATACCCTCTCATGCTCGCTGCAAGGCACCGCGCTGATGTTCTGGCCAAAAATAGCTTGTGCATTGGCTTGAAGTCTTCGGTGTCTTACTCCGTAGCTCAGCAGTGGAGCAGCAATTGCTCTTCCGTTATGATGCGGCATGCCACATCCCATCGTCACTTGATTGTTAGGGCTTCAGCAAGGTGGCGCTCTAACTCGAAAGCTTCAGCAACCGAAGTGGGCGCTGCTTCTGGTATATAAGACACTGGATTATTGTTATTTTGTTATCTTCAACTCAGCAATCTGAAATGATGTGTGTTAATGTAAATGAAAACCCAAGAGCAAGCTGGTTTGACGCCTGTTTGTTGCCTTTTTTTCTCAGATGAGAGGATAACTGTATTGGTCATTGGTGGTGGAGGCCGGGAGCATGCTCTTTGTTATGCCTTGAACCGTTCCCCATCTTGCAGTGCAGTGCTATGTGCCCCTGGTAATGCCGGTATTGCTCAGTCTGGGGATGCAACTTGTATCGCAGATTTGGACATCTCCAGTAGTGCTGATGTTATCTCGTTCTGTCGTGAGAGGGGAGTGGGAATGGTTGTAGTGGGTCCTGAAGCCCCACTTGTTGCGGGTCTTGTGAATGACCTTGTCAAAGTTGGGATACCAACCTTTGGCCCTTCATCAGAGGCTGCAGCGTTAGAAGGATCAAAGGATTTCATGAAGAAGCTATGTGACAAGTACAATATCCCAACAGCCAAGGTACTTCCTATTACAATTTATGCTGGCTGTTAAGCTTAAGCCCTATAGGTTAGTCTTGGTCTGACAGTCTGACTACAGGATTTTGTTTACGAAAGATGGTTGCATATAGGTGGTTGTATCTGCAGGTTAAGAAATGAATCAAATATAACATTTTAGGTGCTGTCAATCTGTCATAGAGACACTTCCTTTGTTTTCAGACAATTGCTAGCCGACGCTCATGTCAAATAGTCACATACACAGATACAATATGAGTAATGAGCTTTTGTTTTCCATGGGCATCTCTGATTTTCTGGCTGAACTATATAAAAGAACCATTTGTAATTATATTTGAAATTGAAGTTACTGTGTTGCTCGGAAGTCGGAAAACAGAAAATGTAAAAAGTCAGTATACAAAAAAAAAAAGGAGGAAAACCCAGATCATTCATTTGTATGTATTGATAATTTCAGATGTCAAGCCATACAAACCTTGCTAGTCTGAGCACTTATGTTCTCTACTTCTCTCTTGTAGTATCGCACATTCATGGATGCTGTGGAAGCTAAACAATATGTCAAACATGAAGGAGCCCCTATTGTTGTTAAAGCTGATGGACTGGCCGCTGGAAAGGGTGTGGTTGTTGCGATGACTTTGGATGAGGCATTCGAAGCCATCGACTCTATGTTGGTTGAAGGCTCATTTGGTTCTGCTGGTTCACGGGTTATCATTGAAGAATTTCTAGAGGGTGAAGAAGCATCTTTCTTTGCATTAGTAGATGGTGAAAATGCTTTGCCTCTTGAATCAGCACAGGATCACAAAAGAGTTGGTGATGGTGATGTTGGCCCAAATACTGGCGGTATGGGTGCATACTCCCCTGCACCAATAGTGACAGATGAGCTCAAGCGCATAGTCATGGAAAGCATAATTGTCCCTACCGTTAAAGGCATGGCGGCTGAAGGGTGCAAGTTTGTTGGTGTATTATATGCTGGACTTATGATCGAGAAGAAATCTGGGTTGCCTAAGCTTATTGAGTACAATGTAAGATTTGGTGACCCAGAATGCCAGGTTAGTTTCCCATCTCTAAAATCTAGTATTTATTTTGGTATGTTTACAGGGCAAGAAGTTTCACAATATTAATTGTAAAAAATAAGATCAAATCAAAAAGTTCATATAGTTTAACTCCTGTATAGTGGAGTGTTGGAATGCATCCAGCAAGAATCTAGTACAGACAAAAAAAAGTGTCAAACTAAATATCTGCAGCCACAAAACAAGGATGTTAAAAGATCTCTGGCTGAATGGAAAAAAAAGAGAGAAAGAGATCATCTGCTTACAGGATCTTTCAGAATAAAATGATCTGATTGTTTAATAGACTTTCAATCTAACAGACCAATGCATTATAGTTTATATACATGTCTAAATTTGATTTTTGGTTTACATGATAACAATATCATCAAGGCATTTTCATTGGACAACAGAATGCAATGAATTTTGCATATCTTTCCAACAGAGTCTGTCCTTGTGGTGCACTTTTGTGCTGAGATTTGCTCTCTAGGTCTGCCTCCAGTAGTTCACTCTATTTTTTATTTTTTTTAACGAACGCTCACTTTATTTTCTTCCTGTGGAGAAGCCGAGTAGACTACAGTCCTGTCGTCTCTATGGGAATGGTCCATTTCTGTGTTACACAATAGCATAGTGGAGTTAGCCTAGGTGACAAGAGATATGATGTACAATCTAAAAAAGGAGATACGAGGTATAGCAAAAACAAAGATGGCAGAACCCAGTGAGTAATTGTGATGCATAACTTTTTTTTAGATCTGCATATCCAGGATTAATTTTCTAGCCATTATACTGTTCCATATTATTTGTTTAATCAGTATTAACAACCATAAAGTTTCTCTAATTCATGTAACTGTGGAAACTCCAATACTTTACTCTATCTGCTGCAAAAAGTTTCATCTTTGTTTTCATATATATCAATGATAATCTATTTGGTTTGGCCTGTTTAGATGGCCCTGAACCCAACAGTGGGACTGTGCTGTTGCCTGGTAGCTGCATCAGAAGGGCAGGGACAGATGAGATACTGGGAAATAGGAACTATGATACATGCTTAATGAGAGGAGATACTGTACATAGGGCAAGTTGACCCTTAAAGAATTGATTTCTGAAATTAAGGAAACAAACCAATATAATTTTCCTCTAAATAAGAACAAATCTTAGGGCTACTGGAACTGTAAACATGCGGGACTAAAAGTACTACCTATCAAAATTAAATCTAAAAGTATGTTAGAAAACAAGTATGACTGTTTTTTTGTATAGGAGTTGCTGTTTATGTAAGTACATAGGAACTCAATTGCTGGCCAGTATGATTGTTTTTTTGTATCAGGAGTACCTGTTTACCTAAGGCCAGTCTCAATGTATGTTTCATAGAGTGTTATGCACATTAAATAAGGTGTCACATAAGCAAAATTGCTGACTTGGCAGGGACATTAAATGAAGGAGTTTTATCAGATGAGAGAGGAGTTTCATCCCCATGAAACTCATATGGCTCGGTTAGTTTATAGTCTTGATAACTGTGTCATGAAACTATGCATTGAGACTGGCCTAAGTACTCCATCCATCCCAAATTATAAGTCATTTCCAAAAATCTTGGAGAGTCAAAGTACCTCAAGTTTGACCAAATTTATATGATAAAATAATAACATTTATGATACCAACTAAGTATCATTAGATTTTTCGTTAATTATATTTTCATAGTATATCTATTTGATCTCATAAATCTTTATAATTCTTTCTATAATTTTGGTCAAACTTGAGATGTTTTGATTCTCCAAGATTCTTGGAATGCCTTATAAATTGGGATGGAGGGAGTACATAGGAAGTTAGGAACTCAATTGCAGGCCAGCATCACTTCAGATTGCTATTGTTGTAACCAAAAATGCTAATGCATTGCTACATTGTAATTATATGTTCAATGATCTTTATAAAATTTCCTTTGCTGCAACTTCGTTGTGCTTCTCAATACATCTCAGAATTATGTACCTGACCTTTGAAATATTATTTCCATTATCCTTTTCTCTACTAATTTATATTCCTGTCGTTATAGGTTTTGATGATGCGATTAGAATCTGATTTGGCGCAAGTTCTGTTATCCGCTTGCCGGGGAGGATTAAGCAATGTTTCACTAACCTGGTCACCTGAAATGGCAATGGTGGTTGTAATGGCAAGCCAGGGATACCCTGGCTCTTATAAGAAGGGGACTGTAATAAAAAACCTAGACAAGGCTGAGCAGGTCTCTCCATTTGTCAAGATATTCCATGCTGGGACAGCACTAGACGAAGATGGCAATCTTGTCGCCGTTGGAGGCCGAGTTCTTGGTGTCACTGCCAAGGGCAAGGACATCGAAGAAGCAAGGGCAAGAGCATATGATGCGGTAGATGCTGTTGATTGGCCAGAAGGGTTCTTCAGGCGTGACATTGGTTGGCGAGCACTGAGGCACAAGCAAGTGGCTAACTGCCTATGACTATGGGGTTTTCACAGAGAACCACAACTAAGGTGATCTTGTAGTGTTATAAGGAATAAAAAAGGGAAACGTGTAACCTTCACTGTTTTTGGTTGTGGAAAGACAATGTATTGCTGGTCAAACAGCAGCATGTTCAAATTTTAACACCTGCTGGTTTCAGTATATGTAGATGTTTTGTGTTCACAGAGTGAAAACGTGCTGAATTCTGACCAATTGTGTCTTCAATTTTCAGACAAGTGGATCTTCTCCCAAATAATTGTGACATCTCCTACATGTTTATGCTTAGTTACTATCCATTAAAATGCTAATGATACTTTTGCTTTTCATATTATGTACTACTATACTCGTTGGACCAGCTGTATCATCAGAAAGTACAGAACAGAGATGCACACAGCGCTACAACAAGAATATTACTAACAAGGACCAACTACAGCAGCATTTAGCTAAGTGGCCAATACAAACAATTGATACGAAATCCCGATTGCTGCAGCTCTATCGGAAAAAATACCCAAATCCCCTAGATTGGTTTATGGTGCAGCGGCTTTCCCGGTGACCGTGCTATCAGAGGTAATCTGAATATTCTCTCTTCGTTTTCATTGCTACATGTGCTTTTGCCATGTCAAGTGACAGTTTTAAATTGGCACTCTTTTCGATTATAGCTTCTTCGAAATCCATCATCCTGTCAATCCTGTTGGGTGAAATGACTAACAAAAGTACAAGGTGTTCCAGTAAGCATCTCTATCTCGTGCGTCTTCCCTCCCTTATAAAACTTGCAGCTTCTGTCTCTCCTTTAACTTTCATGATTAAAGCTACACATATAAGCTCGACGGTCGAACCGGTTTTCTGGTGTGAATTCTGGAGCTGCATGCTGACACTGCAAGTCCTGAACCATGCTGTTGCTGTCCATATACTACATTATACTGATATCATCATCTGTTGATGAATGAACCTCTGAATTTTGTCTCAGTGGTTCAGTCTATCTCTGCTTCCATAAAAGTTGTGCGATTCAGTTGTCTGTCTAGCTTGTGTGCTTTAAACGTCGTTGGGAAGTGAGATGTTTTCAAAGACTGTCAAGTACTAGCGCTCTTTTCTCGCACTTCTCTTTCATGCTTTGCTTTCCCTGAAACCAAAGCTCCAGTCAAGAATCTTCCAACAGATGATCACACCACACCTGTTGGCTGTTGCTGACAAAAAAATGGCTCAAATAATACAAAAAGCCATGAACAAGTACCGGGAGTACTCATTAGACATAAACAAGGATTAGTGTAAAGGTGAGGAGAGAGCTAGTAGTAGAGTTGTCGTAGTAGTGGACAATGGATGGTGGCTAAAGATTACCCAGGAGATTACAAAGTTGCAAAGCTATGATGATGGAAGGGATGCTATTGTTGCATGCATCGGACAGCACAAACCCCTACTAGCTAGGCGATGATAGCATATGATCAGACCCTATACACCTTTGAATTGCTAGATAGTAATGAACCAAAAAGAAAAGAAAAGAATTTGGAGGAAAAAAAAAGAGAGAAGAAAGATACAAAAAAAGAAAAATATATAATAAAGTTACATGTTGTTATTGCTCCCCAGCTCTTGTCACACCATCCCCAATGTCGGCCGACCTACATGCTGTAACTTTAGTCCTGCACGATGATGATGATGAGTCTCTTGTGTCTTGTAACAATGGCAGCAAACACAGGTGCCGTACGTCAGGCCAGCAGGTCCGGGAACAGCTTGTAGCAGCTGTTGGCCGGAGGCGGCAGCTCCTTCCCACCGCCGTCGTCAGGGCTGAAGCTCCTCTCCTCCCCGCCCACCGGCGCCGGCGCCGCCGAGGAGGACGTGGAGGTGGTGGACGGCGACGTCTGCGCCGACGCCGACGACGCGTGGCGCGGGAACTCGTCGGCGAGCATCTGCACCACCTCCCGCATGGTGGGGCGCTCCACGCTGTTGTCCTGCACGCAGAGCATGGCGACGAAGAAGAGGTGCGCCACCTCGTCGGCCGGCGCCCCGCCGCCGACGACGAGGCGGCGGTCCAGGATCCCCGGCACGGCCTCCCGTCGTCCCGCCGTGACCCGCTTCGCCCACTGCACGATGTCGACGCCTTCCCCGAAGTCCGGGCCCACGGGGCGCCGCCCCGTGATGAGCTCCAGCAGCACCACCCCGTAGCTGTACACGTCGCTCTTCTCGTCCACCCGCAGCGTGTACGCGTACTCTGAAAATTGTACGTAAAAAGGAGCTTGCACGATTAGTTTAATTAGGTACTATATATATATATATATATATATATATATATATATATATATATATATATATATATATATATATATATATATATATATATATATATATATATATATATATATATATATATATATATATATATATATATATATACATGTGTGTATATATATACACGCGTGCTTGTTTACACACACGTGCGCGTATATATATATGCGAAGAACTGTCTACGGCTCCTGGTCTCTGTGCCTATAGGTCTATATGCATATATAGCGCGAC